>NC_058084.1:424441321-424558733 GCF_014858855.1 Bufo gargarizans
CTGAAGAGAAATAGGTGTACAAGCTGAAACGGCATTACCTGGTTTAAAGTGTTGTCGAAAGTTATTGGTTGAGTTCTGCCATGTGACTATTGTTTACCCCATGTAAAGAGTTGAGTCTATGAATGAATGAAGTAGTTGTAGTCTGTTATTGGAGATAATTGGTCAGGTGACTGGAACTGGGGTTATGTGAGAATTTTATGAATGGAAAAACAGGTACATCTAGTAGGACCATCGTAGCGTGAAAGCGCAAGGGAGATAGTCAATATAAGTTGTTTCATGCTTTATATATTTTTAAAAAGAGTATGGTTTTATGTATAAAGACAGTTTTATATAAATGTTTTAATGTTGAACAGCGACGCATGCAGATTAAGAGGGCGGGATGCATAATGTGACGCCCTGCCTTTAAATACCACACCTGAGAGGGGTGGTATTATCGCCCCTGACGAAGCTGAATAGCAAAACCTAGGTCAGGTGGATGCAAGAGAAAAGTTACTTTTTACATGCAGTTTTTATTGTCCATCTTGTAAGTATAATAAACATGTTTTGGAATTGCACCCTTGTGGAACTTTACTATTGTGCGCCCAACTTCTTTCCAGGATTTGGGCATTTGAAAGTGCGTCCTACATCTGGATTCTGATTGTGCGGTTGCATTGTGAGGAACTCTTGACCTGGAGAACCGATTCCTGACTGGACTTGACAATTGCTGGCAGCGCAAACACCTCTATTTATCTACACTAAATTGAATACAAATGTATAAACCTAAGCTTCTCTGCATAATTAAGCCTATAAGCAGCAAGCTTACTCTTGTAGAAACTACAGGTAACCAGAATTTTTGCATTTAACCTGTAGGATACAAGGGCTGTACATGTACGGCACTGGTATCAGGGTCACAAATCCCAGCGCCTTACAGCTATGGACCTCTGATCAGGCGGGTGCAGGAGCTGCACCCGCCCGATCAGCTGCAGGGGTCCTTCAGTCACTGATAGTCGGACCCCTGCTGTATGCACCGGCAATGGTGAAAACACCCTCAACCCTTGCACTGCCATGGTCAGCTCTGACCACGGCACGTGCTGTATCCTGCAGGGGGTGCGGGGTGACCATCGGGTCCCCGCGTTGCTGTGATGGGGACCCGATGGCAGGGAAGGCAGCCCGATGCCTTCCTTAGGCATAGTGGCTGCCTTTCGTGTGAGCCTGTGAGATCCAGCCCCCTGGATCTCACAGGCAAACAGGCTGAAGTGTATTACAGTTCTGGAATTTGCGGACCGCACACTGCCGGCACTATCATAGAAAATGCCTATTCTTGTCTGCAATTGCTGACGAGAAAAGGACATGTTCTATATATTTTTGCGGGGCCGTACAATGTGCTGTCCGCATCTTTTGCAGCCCATTGAAATGAATAGGTCCGCACCTGTTCCGCAAAATGTTCTCTACTATATTGACCATCTTTCACATTCTTTAGACTGGGACTCCTTCAATATGATCCTTGTTACTGTTGGGACAGTTCTACTATCAGTGTCTGCCAGGGGGACCTGTGTACGAATAGAAAGGAATGCATAATCTGGCATCACAACATAGGGGTGAACTCTAAAAAATGGACTGAGCAAACAGACTTGCACACAGTTTATAAATGAAAACTAGAGCCGTGGATATATTGTGGGTCAAGCATCCATCTCCTTGTAATAGAACATGGAACAAGGTGCATGGAGGCACAGTATGCAGGTTATATGGGGCCATAATGTCACTGCTTATAGTGTTGATCGTGAATATTCTAATTGCAAATTTTATCTCGAATATTAGCACTTAGAGAATTTGCGAATATCTAGAATATAGTTCTATATCTTCGTAATCGTGAAAATTCCAAAATTTTTCCATCAGTACCCATGATCCCTCACTGATTCTTGCTTGTAGGTCAATGCGAAGGCTGCAATATCTTTGACTTTAGGAGTAGTGTTGATCGCAAATTTTCGTATCGCAAATTTTCCTATTGCCGATTTTTGCATTCAAGAAAATAATGACTCAAGATCACAAATTCTCGAATTCACGAATATATGATGAATATTCTCCCAAATATTCACAAAATATTGCGAATTCGAATATTGCCCCTGCCGCTCATCACTGACTGCTTACTTAAGGCCTAAGCTTTTTCACATGATGATACTGGTACTGTTATTTCCTAGTATTACACTATGCTACTACATACACGTAGCTATGGTTGGAAGATAAACCGATGTGTTCTTTCCTTCCCTTTCTTTTTAGCTGGGCATATTCCAAGATGTGTGGTGCAAGATCAACAGCTTTGACAAAATATAGGATTTTGTGATACACAATCATGAGCTGTCTATGGTATAGAGCAGGGATCACCAACCTCCATCACTCCAGCTGTTGTGAAACTACAATTCCCAGCATGCTCCATTCATTTCTATGTGAGTTCTTAGAAGAGAAGAGTAAGTATGCATGCTGGGAGTTGTCTTTTCACAACAGCTGGAGTGACGGAGGTTGCCTACCCCTGATATAGAGCTTCCTGTGTGGCCACTCAATGGTTATCCTGTGCATTGCAGGGTCTTACTAGCATATCACAATAATATATTGAATTTGTATTGTAAGAGACTTGAATCCTTTTGAGGAAAGTTAAGAGTCAACACATCTGTCATTATGTAGATACATAGAAAACTAATTTGCAGAATATAAAGAATTTATAATTGAAATTTCAGATAGTTCTGATTTTACTGCATTCAGCGATTCACAATGAACTGATGTACATATACAGGATATTTCATGTTTGTAGTGCTAAATATCAAATGATCTCAAGGCTGTATAGCATCTCTAGAAAACATTCCATTCCTCACGTAATACAGAATCGTTTAAATGCTAGGTACAAACCGTATAAGCAGGTTTTTCCATTCAACAACTCACTACTTTGAAAATTCAAGGTGTCGCTGTAGATAAGAATTATAAGAATTTTAAATGGGAAAAGAGAGGTTGATGTGGCTCCCAGATCAGACTATTTTTCACTTTATGAAAAAGTGGCTTATCAGAACTATTTATTTTCTGTAGTAATTGGAGTGACAGCGCAGGAACCCAAAATCCATGTTTCATCATTTTAAATACAATTATCAGTATATTCAAAAGGTTGTCAAAATAAATCATGTTTATTGGAATTTATATCTTCCAAATTAGCTAGAAAGTATATAAATTTTGTGTTGCTTGCACTAATGTTACATTGACTTACTTATTACATTATATATTTTATTAAAGAGGTAGTCATACAATGATAAACACTGTCCATATGTCCTATTAAGGCATAAAAAAAAAAAGTTTACAAGGGGTGCCAAAATCCAACTCTGTATATGGGTTACTGTAGGAGTTTACAGTTATATAATCAATATTTATTTCCTATTAAACCCTGAAATTAGGTCAAAATATTGCTTGAAGAGATTAAACAGAATTATGAAGACCAATGTAGGAAAGTGTTATAGTATTGTAATTCCTCTCTGCTACAGGACTTGTGTAATGCATGTAAATAACAATGCTGGTGGTCAGGGTGCTCAATATGTGAGTAAAAGCAGTAATGCCTACTTGAAATGTTATGTTTTTTTCCTAACCTAAAGAATACCTATGTATTATTTTCACTGACCTGCCCTGTACAGAGCCTTTGTTTTAATGCTGCCAGGGCTTTCTGCGGGTAGGATCACCTATGTGAATGACTACCGTTCCATCATTAATCTCACCTCTCACAAGTATTCACTACAGGTAAAAAGCATGTGATCTGTGAAAAGTGGGATAACCATGTGTACAGTGTACAGGATGTCGCACAAGCAAATGATAAACAACCGGGACATGGTCATGTCACTGAATGCAATGCTGGTATCTCATCCACAATGACTAATCTTACTGTATGGAAACCATTTGTACATAATATTTAAAGACCATACAATAACTTTAAATAGTAAAATTCTGTTTGCCTATAGCCACCATTAAGGGGAGATAATATATCAAGCTGTGTAGTATGCAGTAATTTATAGTGGTGGCTGCAGCCAACCAAAATTTTAACTTTTCACTCTATCTGTGCAGAGGATTTGGACATTCATATCCAGAAAAGGAGCGCCCATCGCTAGAAAGAAATCAAGAAATCAAGCCATACATCACGTTGGTTCTAAAAACAACATAATGTTACAAAGTGGACATTCACTTTAAGGCTTAGTAAGTTCTATTCTTTGCAAAGAGAACACCTCGTAAGGTTATTTAGAAGCAAAGCCTTTCTTGCAGGCAACAATAGATTCAATCACTGAAGGCAATGTTAGAACCTTACATTATTAACAAAATATATTCCACAAGGACACTCTTACTGTATAACCTTTTGCCCCATGAACATAAAACAACTGCACTTTCCATCATTCCTCGAAGTGCATATAGCTGAATAAAGAAACTTGGAAATTACCTCTGCCTCCGGATAATGTGTAGCCAGTATAATTCTTTGCAGTTGAGAATGGTTGCCACATTTCTTTTTTTTCCATATTACAAGCAATATAACATTACACATAAAGCCTCTGTTCTTTTTAAGCATCCACATTTAAATTTCCTTCAGCTAAATTAATTATTAATAAAGAGAAACTTTCAATGACTAATAGTAATGAAGGTTAAAATCCATTCACTCTTAAGTTTACAGAGTATATAATTAGTGTTGAGCAAATCGAGTTTTGGACTAGAGATCCGGTTGGTACCTCAGTACCAAACCCAACTTTGGATTGCTATTTTAAAATGTTTTTAAAGATGCAGAGGTGATCACTGAATTCCTTCACCGAAGTCTTACGCGACTTCGGCTGAAATAAATTTTGCCTCCACGCAGGTAATACATTTTAATTCTGTACGCATTAAAATCCAAGTGTTTAAACAAATCAACTTCGGATCTCTGATCCAAAGCTAGATTCTCTCAACACTTTATATAATATATAATTAAGAGATGATGAATGAGAAATAGTATTGTTAAAGTGGCCACCCCACAAATATAAAACTATTTTTAGTCAAATTTCTGCTTATCTGGAGGAGTTTCTTCCTTTTCTATGGGTGGACAGCAGCTCACATGAAATAATCTAGCACCAGCATCTCTCGGGAAGCATTGAAATTAAATCTTGATGAATGAATGGTGTCTGGACCATTCACCTGCTTCACTATAAGATCTCTATGCTAGCACTAAGGGGAAGAGAGCTGGGAAGCTAGAGGACTGGAAGGATAGACAACAGGGGGAGCTACTGTAGTAAAGGTATTGTGAAGTTTGGACATTTGTGGACATTTGCCTATTTTCCCTATGCAAAGTTATAAACATCTTCCTCTATTTCACTTGAAAGGGTTAACTTATACTTAATACTTTGTAATTACATTTTATATACATGTTTTGATATGTATATCCTGTTCATTTGCACTGTATTTGTAAGGCTCTGGGGAAAGGGTTAATGAATACTAAGATACTTTTGGGACTTTGAATAAGAAGCTGGTAATTTTCTACAGCTACAATAGGGTTTAAAGAAGAATATGTTTTGAAGGGAAAAAACCACCAAGAACAGACAGACTAACCTTTTAAATGTCTTGTTTTAGCCATGTTGTTATGTCTGAAAACGTGTTTGTGTCTGGAAAAACTGCTGTTTCATTGACATTGAGTATCATTGAAACTCTAATGTAAGTCTATGACAGACAGAAAGCGTTACAATGTATCTGTTGGTGCTCAGTTTCTCCATTCCACCCCATCTCAAACACCTGTGATAAGTAGATTGGCAGGTGAGCCCAATTTAAGGAAAAACTACTAAAGGAGGGTGTTCCACATTATTAAGCAGCGCACAATTTTCAAGCAATATGGGGAAGAACAAGGATCTCTCTGCTGCCGAAAAGAGTGATATAGTTCAATGCCTTGGATTAAGTATGAAAAAATTAGATATTGCATGAAAACTTAAGCATGATCATCGCACTATTAAGAGATTTGTGGTTGATTCAGAGCACAGATGGGTTTGTGCAGATAAAGTCACATTGAGGAAGATTTCTGCCAGATCCATGCATCGGATAAAGAGAGCAGCTACTAAAATACCATTTCATAGCAGCAAGCAGATATTTGAAGCTGCTGGTGCCTCTGGAATCCCACAGACATCAAGGTGTAGAGTCCTGCAGAGTCTTGCAACTGTGCATAAACCTTCTATTGGGCCACCACTAACCAACAATCATAAGCAGAAAGGGCTGCATTGGGCACAAAAATACTTGAAGACAAATTTTCAAACAGTCCTGTTCACTGATGAGTGCAGTACAACCCTTGATGGTCCAGATGGATGGAGTAGTGGATGGTTGGTGAACGGCCACTCTGTTCCAACAAGGCTGCGATGTCAGCAAGGCAGTGGTGGAGTCATGTTTTGGGCCAGAATCATGGGAAGAGAGCTGGTCGGCCCCTTTAGGGTGCCACCGAAGGTGCAAAGAATGTGGAGTTTCTGACTGACCACTTTCTTCCCTGGTACAGAAGGAATAACTATGCTTTCCATAATAAAATCATCTTCATGCATGACAATGCACCATCTCATGCTGCAAAGAATACCTCTGCATCAATGGCTGGTATGGGGATAAAAGGAGAAAAAGTCATGATGTGGCCTCCATCATCCCCTGACCTCATTGTCCTGTTGAAAAATAAATGATGGTCCAACTAAACGCAAACCGGATGGAATAGCATGCCGCTGCAAGATGCTGTGGTAGCCATGCTGGTTCAGTATGCCTTCAATTTTGAATAAATCCCCAACAGTTTCACCAGCAAAGCACCCCCACACCATCACACCTCCTCCTCCATGCTTTACGGTGGAAACCAGTCATGTAGAGTCCATCCGTTTACCTTTTCTGCGTCGCACAAAGACACGGTGGTTGGAACCAAAGATCTCAAATTTGGACTCATCAGACCAAAGCACAGATTTCCACTGGTCTAATGTCCATTCCTTGTGTTCTTTAGCCCAAACAAGTCTCTTCTGCTTGTTGCCTGTCCTTAGCAGTGGTTTCCTAGCAGATATTCTACCATGAAGGCCTGATTCACACAGTCTCTTCTTAACAGTTGTTCTAGAGATGTGTCTGCTGCTAGAACTCTGTGTGGCATTGACCTGGTCTCTAATATGAGCTGCTGTTAACCTGCGATTTCTGAGGCTGGTGACTCGGATGAACTTATCCTCCGCAGCAGAGGTGACTCTTGGTATTCCTTTCCTAGGGCGGTCCGCATGTGAGCCAGTTTCTTTGTAGTGCTTGATGGTTTTTGTGACTGCACTTGGGGACACTTTCAAAGTTTGCCCAATTTTCCGGACTGACTGACCTTCATTTCTTAAAGTAATGATGGCCACTCGTTTTTCTTTACTTAGCTGCTTTTTTCTTGCCATAATACAAATTCTAACAGTCTATTCAGTAGGACTATCAGCTGTGTATCCACCTGACTTCTCCACAACGCAACTGATGGTCCCAACCCCATTTATAAGGCAAGAAATCCCACTTATTAAACCTGACAGGGCACACCTGTGAAGTGAAAACCATTTCAGGTGACTACCTCTTGAAGCTCATCAAGAGAATGCCAAGAGTGTGAAAAGCAGTAATTAAAGCAAAAGGTGGCTACTTTGAAGAACCTAGAATATGACATATTTTCAGTTGTTTCATACTTTTTTGATAAGTATATAATTCCACATGTGTTAATTCATAGTTTTGATGCCTTCAGTGTGAATCTACAATTTTCATAGTCATGAAAATAAAGAAAACTCTTTGAATGAGAAGGTGTGTCCAAACTTTTGGTCTGTACTATATATATATATATATATATATATATATATAAAAAAAAATTTTACACATTAAAAGCACAGAGAATTATGGGAAATGGATATTGCAAATGTGCTAGTGGCCCATGTCCTCAGATCAATACCTAAAATCCAGGTGACAGGTTCTCTTTAAGTTTACAGAAATGCAAAGTTGGCTTAGCTCCATTGTTTCCTTACTCCAATAGAAATGAATAGGAGCTACAGAAACAGCATGGCACAGCATAGTTACTCTACAGGGAGTGCAGAATTATTAGGCAAGTTGTATTTTTGAGGATTAATTTTATTATTGAACAACAACCATGTTCTCAATGAACCCAAAAAACTCATTAATATCAAAGCTGAATATTTTTGGAAGTAGTTTTTAGTTTGTTTTTAGTTTTAGCTATTTTAGGGGGATATCTGTGTGTGCAGGTGACTATTACTGTGCATAATTATTAGGCAACTTAACAAAAAACAAATATATACCCATTTCAATTATTTATTTTTACCAGTGAAACCAATATAACATCTCAACATTCACAAATATACATTTCTGACATTCAAAAACAAAACAAAAACAAATCAGTGACCAATATAGCCACCTTTCTTTGCAAGGACACTCAAAAGCCTGCCATCCATGGATTCTGTCAGTGTTTTGATCTGTTCACCATCAACATTGCGTGCAGCAGCAACCACAGCCTCCCAGACACTGTTCAGAGAGGTGTACTGTTTTCCCTCCTTGTAAATCTCACATTTGATGATGGACCACAGGTTCTCAATGGGGTTCAGATCAGGTGAACAAGGAGGGCATGTCATTAGATTTTCTTCTTTTATACCCTTTCTTGCCAGCCACGCTGTGGAGTACTTGGACGCGTGTGATGGAGCATTGTCCTGCATGAAAATCATGTTTTTCTTGAAGGATGCAGACTTCTTCCTGTACCACTGCTTGAAGAAGGTGTCTTCCAGAAACTGGCAGTAGGACTGGGAGTTGAGCTTGACTCCATCCTCAACCCGAAAAGGCCCCACAAGCTCATCTTTGATGATACCAGCCCAAACCAGTAATCCACCTCCACCTTGCTGGCGTCTGAGTCGGACTGGAGCTCTCTGCCCTTTACCAATCCATCCACGGGCCCATCCATCTGGCCCATCAAGACTCACTCTCATTTCATCAGTCCATAAAACCTTCGAAAAATCAGTCTTGAGATATTTCTTGGCCCAGTCTTGACGTTTCAGCTTGTGTGTCTTGTTCAGTGGTGGTCGTCTTTCAGCCTTTCTTACCTTGGCCATGTCTCTGAGTATTGCACACCTTGTGCTTTTGGGCACTCCAGTGATGTTGCAGCTCTGAAATATGGCCAAACTGGTGGCAAGTGGCATCTTGGCAGCTGCACGCTTGACTTTTCTCAGTTCATGGGCAGTTATTTTGCGCCTTGGTTTTTCCACACGCTTATTGCGACCCTGTTGACTATTTTGAATGAAACGCTTGATTGTTCGATGATCATGCTTCAGAAGCTTTGCAATTTTAAGAGTGCTGCATCCCTCTGCAAGATATCTCACTATTTTTGACTTTTCTGAGCCTGTCAAGTCCTTCTTTTGACCCATTTTGCCAAAGGAAAGGAAGTTGCCAAATAATTATGCACACCTGATATAGGGTGTTGATGTAATTAGACCACACCCCTTCTCATTACAGAGAAGCACATCACCTAATATGCTTAATTGGTAGTAGGCTTTCGAGCCTATACAGCTTGGAGTAAGACAACATGCATAAAGAGGATGATGTGGTCAAAATACTCATTTGCCTAATAATTCTGCACTCCCTGTATTATTGCAGATCACTTTGTAGAGATGTAATTCCTGCTTTTCCTTGAAATTTTTTATTTTTTTCCCCCAGGGTAATAAATGCAAAAATTATATAAACTGTGAACCAATGGTTTTACACAATTAGCATCAACACTTGTCTTATACAGCAGGTAACTATTAATGTAACTGCAATACATTTTTTATTTAACTTCCCCAGAAGTGGCACCGTTTTTGCCTCTACATTGACTTAGCCTAGGACTGTTTTTAGAGAGGTTTATCAGTCTGTAGGTTGTTAAGTTATTATCACATTTACAGAATAATGATACACATGATTGATTACCTCATTCTAAAATAGTTTATATACTGACACATCAGTGCAAGTTGCAGCTCATTGACCGCAAAGAGAATTTAAAATATGGTTTATGGAAAAACTGGGCATAAGCTTTTTCATATTTCATCCCTCATTGACTCTTGGAGGTCAAATATGACTAGACCTATGGCAGGTCTAATGCAGGGAGTGTTTATTGGCTCTTTTTACAAAACCAAAGCATTATAGTGTGAGACTCCACATGGCTGATTTTAGACACAAAGATATTCTTGAGTTTAAATAATCTTTTCATTTTAAAATATGTATATGAATAACTGCTAGAGATTAGGGAATCAATTTAAAATTAATCTAATTTGTTAAAAATTTTCCCCAAAATTTGGATACTGTTGAATCAGAAATTTTGCCAATTCATTTTGAATAATTGCTTAACATGTTGGCTATCATTTTACAGGTCAGAAGATTATTAGACCTTTTTCAATTTAAAAAAATCCAACAGCACAGTGTGTTTTAAACAGGCTGATTATTACCTTTGGCTATCACCTGTTTACCCATAGGCATATACACTGCCTGTCCCAAAAAAACTTGCCACCAAAAAATGCCTTTAGCTTTGATTACGGCACGCATTTGCTGTGGCATTGTTTCGATAAGCTACTGCAATGTCACAAGATTTATTTCCATCCAGTGTTGCATTAATTTTTCACCAAGATCTTGCATTGATGATAGTAGAGTCTGACTGCTGCGCAAAGCCTTCTCCAGCACAGTCCAAAGAATCTCAATGGGGTTAAGGTCTGGACTCACAATTTGAGCCCGATGAATCCTGGCATTGTCATCTTGGAATATGCCCGTGCCATCAGGGAAGAAAAAATCCATTGATAGGGAATAACCTTGTCATTCAGTATGTTCAGGTAGTCGCTGACCTCATTCTTGGAGCACATACTGTTGCTGAACCTAGACCAGACCAACTGCAGCAACCCAAGATCATAGCACTGCCCCCAAAGGCTTGTATAGTAGGCACTAGGCATGAGAGGGCATCACTTCATCTGCCTCTCTTCTTACCCTGATGCGCCCATCACTCTGGAACAGGGTAAATATGGACTCATCAGACCACATGACCTTCTTCCATTGCTCCAGAGTCCAATCTTTATGCTCCCTAGCAAATTGAAGCCTTTTTTTCTGGTTTGCCTCGCTGATTGGTGTTTTTCTTACGGCTACACAGCCGTTCAGTCCCAATCCCTTGAGTTCCCTTCGCATTGTGCGTGTGGAAATGCTCTTATTTTCACTATTAAACATAGCCCTGAGTTCTACTGTTGTTTTTCTTTGATTTTATTTCACTAAACATTTAAGTGATCCCCGATCACGATCATTCAGGATTTTTTTCCACCACGATTCTTCCTTGAATATGATGGGTCCCCAATATCCTTCCAGTTTTTAATAATGCGTTGGACAGTTCTTAACCCAATTTTAGTAGCTTCTGCAATCTCCTTAGATGTTTTCTCTGCATGATGCATGCCAATGATTTGACCCTTCTCAAACAGACTAGCATCCTTTCCACGACCAAGAGATGTGTCTTTCGACATGGTTGTTTAAGAAATGAGAACTCATTGCACCAGTTGGGGATAAATAACTTATTGCAAGCTGAAAGATAATCGCCTAAGTAGTAATTATCCAATAGGAGGCTCATAACTATTTGCTTAGTTAAATCCAGGTGGCGACTTTTTTTTTGGACAGGCAGTGTATGTTGCTGTGACTTTAACATTACCAATGCTGTCTTAGCATTAAAGCACTTGCAAAGGGTTGTATACAGTAGTAGAATACCATAGAATGTCATATATGACTTTTCAGGGCAATTGGGATACTTTAGATCAGAATTATTTGGATCCAAATTGAATTGGATGACCTGTACATGTTGATCAGACAAAAAACAATAATAATACGGTGTATATATATATATATATATATATATATATATATATATATATACACAGTACAGACCAGAAGTTTGGAGACACCTTCTCATTCAAATAGTTTTCTTTATTTTCATGACTATGAAAATTGTAGATTCACACTGAAGGCATCAAAACTATGAATTAACACATGTGGAATTATATACATAACAAAAAAGTGTGAAACAACTGAAAATATGTCATATTCTAGGTTCTTCAAAGTAGCCACCTTTTGCTTTGATTACTGCTTTGCACACTCTTGGCATTCTCTTGATGAGCTTCAAGAGGAAGTCACCTGAAATGGTCTTCCAACAGTCTTGAAGGAGTTCCCAGAGATGCTTAGCACTTGTTGGCCCTTTTGCCTTCACTCTGCGGTCCAGCTCACCCCAAACCATCTCGACTGGGTTCAGCTCCGGTGACTGTGGAGGCCAGGTCATGGACTACTAGAGTTGAGCGAACACCTGGATGTTCGGGTTCGAGAAGTTTGGCCGAACTTCCCGGAAATGTTCGGGTTCGGGATCCGAACCCGACCCGAACTTCGTCCCGAACCCCATTGAAGTCAATAGGGACCCGAACTTTCCGGCACTAAAAAGGCTGTAAAACAGCCCAGGAAAGGGATAGAGGGCTGCAAAAGGCAGCAACATGTAGGTAAATCCCCTGCAAACAAATGTGGATAGGGAAATGAATTAAAATAAAAATAAAATAAATAAAAATTAACCAATATCAATTGGAGAGAGGTCCCATAGCAGAGAATCTGGCTTCACGTCACCCACCACTGTAACAGTCCATTGTCATATATTTAGGCCCCGGCATCCAGGCAGAGGAGAGAGGTCCCATAACAGAATCTGGCTTCATGTCATAGCAGAGAATCAGGCTTTACGTCACCCAACACTGGAACAGTCCATTGTCAGATATTTAGGCCCAGGCACCCAGGCAGAGGAGAGAGGTCCCATAACAGAGAATCTGGCTTCATGTCAGCAGAGAATCAGTCTTCATGTCATAGCAGAGAATCATGCTTCACGTCACCCACCACTGGAACAGTCCATTGTCAGATATTTAGGCCCCGGCATCCAGGCAGAGGAGAGAGGTCCCGTAACAGAGAATCTGGCTTCATGTCAGCGGAGAATCAGTCCTAATGTCATAGCAGAGAATCATGCTTCACGTCACCCACCACTGGAACAGTCCATTGTCAGATATTTAGGCCCCGGCATCCAGGCAAAGGAGAGAGGTCCCGTAACAGAGAATATGGCTTCATGTCAGCAGAGAATCAGTCTTCATTTCATAGCAGAGAATCATGTTTCACGTCACCCAACACTGGAACAGTCCATTGTCAGATATTTAGGCCCAGGCACCCAGGCAGAGGAGAGAGGCCCCGTAACAGAGAATATGGCTTCATGTCAGCAGAGAATCAGTCTTCATGTCATAGCAGAGAATCATGCTTCACGTCACCCAACATTGGAACAGTCCATTGTCATAAATTTAGGCCCCGGCACCCAGACAGAGGAGAGGTTCATTCAACTTTGGGTTGCCCCGCAATATAATGGTAAAATGAAAATAAAAATAGGATTGAATGAGGAAGTGCCCTGGAGTACAATAATATATGGTTAAGGGGAGGTAGTTAATGTCTAATCTGCACAAGGGATGGACAGGTCCTGTGGGATCCATGCCTGGTTTATTTTTATGAACGTCAGCTTGTCCACATTGGCTGTAGACAGGAGGCTGCGTTTGTCTGTAATGACGCCCCCTGCCGTGCTGAATACACGTTCAGACAAAACGCTGGCCGCCGGGCAGGCCAGCACCTCCAAGGCATAAAAAGCTAGCTCTGGCCACGTGGACAATTTAGAGACCCAGAAGTTGAATGGGGCCGAACCATCAGTCAGTACGTGGAGGGGTGTGCACACGTACTGTTCCACCATGTTAGTGAAATGTTGCCTCCTGCTAACACATTGCGTATCAGGTGGTGGTGCAGTTAGCTGTGGCGTGTTGACAAAACTTTTCCACATCTCTGCCATGCTAACCCTGCCCTCAGAGGAGCTGGCCGTGACACAGCTGCCTTGGCGACCTCTTGCTCCTCCTCTGCCTTGGCCTTGGGCTTCCACTTGTTCCCCTGTGACATTTGGGAATGCTCTCAGTAGCGCGTCTACCAACGTGCGCTTGTACTCGCGCATCTTCCTATCACGCTCTAGTGCAGGAAGTAAGGTGGGCACATTGTCTTTGTACCGTGGATCCAGCAGGGTGGCAACCCAGTAGTCCGCACACGTTAAAATGTGGGCAACTCTGCTGTCGTTGCGCAGGCACTGCAGCATGTAGTCGCTCATGTGTTGCAGGCTGCCCAGAGGTAAGGACAAGCTGTCCTCTGTGGGAGGCGTATCGTCATCGTCCTGCGTTTCCCCCCAGCCACGCACCAGTGATGGGCCCGAGCTGCGTTGGGTGCTACCCCGCTGTGACCATGCTTCATCCTCATCCTCCTCCACCTCCTCCTCATCCTCGTCCTCTTCGTCCTCCAGTAGTGGGCCCTGGCTGGCCACATTTGTACCTGGCCTCTGCTGTTGCAAAAAAACTCCCTCTGAGTCACTTCAAAGAGACTGGCCTGAAAGTGCTAAAAATGACCCCTCTTCCTCCTCCTCCTCCTCCTGGGCCACCTCCTCTTCCATCATCGCCCTAAGTGTTTTCTCAAGGAGACATAGTAATGGTATTGTAACGCTGATAACGGCGTCATCGCCACTGGCCGTGTTGGTGGAGTACTCGAAACAGCGCAACAGGGCACACAGGTCTCGCATGGAGGCCCAGTCATTGGTGGTGAAGTGGTGCTGTTCCGTAGTGCGACTGACCCGTGCGTGCTGCAGCTGAAACTCCACTATGGCCTGCTGCTGCTCGCACAGTCTGTCCAGCATGTGCAAGGTGGAGTTCCACCTGGTGGGCACGTCGCATATGAGGCGGTGAGCGGTAAGGCCGAAGTTACGCTGTAGCGCAGACAGGCGGATTTTATCGGATACTTGGTTGTGCAGGGAAGGCACGGCTCTCTTGAAGTAGTGCCGGCTGGGAACAACATACTGTGGGACAGCAAGCAACATGAGCTGTTTGAAGCTGTCTGTGTCCACCAGCCTAAATGACAGCATTTCATAGGCCAGTAGTTTAGAAATGCTGGCATTCAAGGCCAGGGATCGAGGGTGGCTAGGTGGGAATTTACGCTTTCTCTCAAATGTTTGTGAGGTGGAGAGCTGAACGCTGGCGTGTGACATGGTTGAGATGCTTGGTGACGGAGGTGGTGGTGTTGGTGGTACATCCTCTGTTTGCTGTGCGGCAGGTGACAACGTTCCTCCAGAGGCGGAGGAAGAGGCCGAGGCGGCAGCAGCAGAAGAGGCCGAGGCGGCAGCAGCAGAAGAGGTAGCAGGGGGAGCCTGAGTGACTTCCTTGTTTTTAAGGTGTTTACTCCACTGCAGTTCATGCTTTGCATGCAGGTGCCTGGTCATGCAGGTTGTGCTAAGGTTCAGAACGTTAATGCCTCGCTTCAGGCTCTGATGGCACAGCGTGCAAACCACTTGGGTCTTGTCGTCAGCACATTGTTTGAAGAAGTGCCATGCCAGGGAACTCCTTGAAGCTGCCTTTGGGGTGCTCGGTCCCAGATGGCGGCGGTCAGTAGCAGGCGGAGTCTCTTGGCGGCGGGTGTTCTGCTTTTGCCCACTGCTCCCTCTTTTGCTACGCTGTTGGCTCGGTCTCACCACTGCCTCTTCCTCCGAACTGTGAAAGTCAGTGGCACGACCTTCATTCCATGTGGGGTCTAGGACCTCATCGTCCCCTGCATCGTCTTCCACCCAGTCTTGATCCCTGACCTCCTGTTCAGTCTGCACACTGCAGAAAGACGCAGCAGTTGGCACCTGTGTTTCATCATCATCAGAGACGTGCTGAGGTGGTATTCCCATGTCCTCATTATCAGGAAACATAAGTGGTTGTGCGTCAGTGCATTCTATGTCTTCCACCGCTGGGGAAGGGCTAGGTGGATGCCCTTGGGAAACCCTGCCAGCGGAGTCTTCAAACAGCATAAGAGACTGCTGCGTAACTTGAGGCTCAGACAGTTTCCCTGGTATGCATGGGGGTGATGTGACAGACTGATGGGTTTGGTTTTCAGGCACCATCTGTGCGCTTTCTGCAGAAGACTGGGTGGGAGATAGTGTGAACGTGCTGGATCCACTGTCGGCCATCCAATTGACTAATGCCTGTACCTGCTCAGGCCTTACCATCCTTAGAACGGCATTGGGCCCCACCAAATATCGCTGTAAATTATGGCGGCTACTTGGACCTGAGGTAGTTGGTATACTAGGACGTGTGGCTGTGGCAGAACGGCCACGTCCTCTCCCAGCACCAGAGGGTCCACTAACACCACCACGACCGTGTCCACGTCCCTTACTAGATGTTTTCCTCATTGTTACCGTTCACCACAATAAGAAAAATATTATTTGGCCCAATGTATTGAATTCAAATTCAGGCCTTTTTTTACAGACACCTAACACTATCTGGCTATCTATTTAGGTACCGTATTACACTAATACAGGCACAGCAGTAACCACAGATTTAGCTGAATATAAATTAGACTTGGAAATGCACAGAATTAGACTTGGAAATGCACAGTAGCGTGTGTGTAAAGTTATTGAGAATGACCCTATCAGCACCTTGAATCTAATATATCCTTTTATGGATAGATTTAAAGTAGGCCTGATACAGCAGAAACCACTAATTTAGGAAATAGCTAAGTTGGGAATTGTATTTCAACCCAGAACAAAAACTGTGCTTTGACGGACACAAAATAACTTGACCAGCTACAGCAATAACCACAGATTTAGCTGAATATGAATTTGATGCCTATTATTTTTGCGCTGGGTGACAGGTATACGTTTACAGACAGAATTAGACTTGGAATTGCACAGTAGCGTGTGTGTGAAGTTATTGAGATTTACCCTATCTGCACCTTAAATCTAAAATACCCTTTTAGGGATAGATTTAAAGTAGGCCTGATACAGCAGAAACCACTAATTTAGGAAATTGCTAAGTTGGGAATTGTATTTCAACCCTGAACAAAAATATATCCTTTGCCAGACAGCAGACAGTATTACAATTGGCTGGCCACAGCTGAAACACCAGATTTAGGGTACTGCTATTTTGGCAATTGTATTTCACCCCTCAATAAAATAGCAAGCACAGCCAAGCCCCTGATGTAGGATATAGCCAAGAAATAACCACACTATTGATGGTTAATTGCACTTGGTGACAGCTTGCCCCTGATGTAGGATATAGCTAAAAAATAACCACACTATTGATGGTTAAATGCACTTGGTGACAGCTTGCCCCTGATGTAGGATATAGCCAAAAAATAACCACACTATTGATGGTTAAATGCACTTGGTGACAGCTTGCCCCTGATGTAGGATATAGCCAAAAAATAACCACACTATTGATGGTTAAATGTACTTGGTGGCAGCTTGTGCTGGCGCACCACAAGACACAAAATGGCCGCCGATCACCCCAGAAAAAAGTGACAGAAAAACGCTCTAGGCAGCCTAAAAACAGTGAGCAATTGAATAGCAGCAGTTCAATGATCCACAGCTGTAGATCGATCACTGACTTAAGTGTTTTGGAGGAGTTAATCACTGCCTAATCTCGCCCTAACAGTCGCAGCTGCAACCTCTCCCTACACTGTTCAGAGCAGAGTGACGTGCGGCGCTAATTGACTCCAGCTTAAATAGAGGCTGGGTCACATGCTGCACTGGCCAATCACAGCCATGCCAATAGTAGGCATGGCTGTGATGGCCTCTTGGGGCAAGTAGTATGACGCTTGTTGATTGGCTGCTTTGCAGCCTTTCAAAAAGCGCCAAGAAAGCGACGAACACCGAACCCGAACCCGGACTTTTACGAAAATGTTCGGGTACGTGTCACGGACACCCCAAAATTCGGTACGAACCCGAACTATACAGTTCGGGTTCGCTCATCCCTAGTGACTACCTCTTGAATCTCATCAAGAGAATGCCAAGAGTGTGCAAAGCAGTATTTAAAGCAAAAGGTGGCTACTTTGAAGAACCTAGAATATGACATTTTCAGTTGTTTCACACTTTTTTGTTATGTATATAATTCCACATGTGTTAATTCATAGTTTTGATGCCTTCAGTGTGAATCTACAATTTTCTTAGTCATGAAAATAAAGAAAACTCTTTGAATGAGAAGGTGTGTCCAAACTTTTGGTCTGTACTGTATATGTTGTGACAACCACCCGCCAATCCCGTCGTACTATGCCACAGTTGCTATACAGGTCTGCACTAGAGAGTTCTGGAGGCGAATCCACTGTGAGCACTGAAGACGTTTAAGATTGGTTGGTGGGCCCAGACAGGATACAATCACGATTGTATGTGCAATCGGTAAAAATAAAATGACTGATTTCACGCTGAAAATCAAATTCTTTGCTGCCACCACTCTTTGTATTGAGTCGGGGCGAAGAGACCCCGGCTAACTAATCCTAAAGGGACGAAACGGTTATTTGCAACCTAGCTAGTAAATTAACAATTTATAAAAATAAAACAATTTGGCAGGATGTCTTTTGAGGTCATCAATTAACAAGGGCAAAATTAGAACGATGAAATCGTTAGTTTTGATTCTAAAACTATACACAAAAATATATACATTAAAGCTGACAGATAAATACAGGTCCTTCTAAAAAAATTAGCATATTGTGATAAAGTTCATTATTTTCTGTAATGTACTGATAAACATTAGACTTTCATATATTTTAGATTCATTACACACCAACTGAAGTAGTTCAAGCCTTTTATTGTTTAAATATTGATGATTTTGGCATACAGCTCATGAAAACCCAAATTTCCTATCTAAAAAAATTAGCACATTTCATCCGACCAATAAAAGAAAAGTGTTTTTAATACAAAAAAAGTCAACCTTCAAATAATTATGTTCAGTTATGCACTCAATACTTGGTCGGGAATCCTTTTGCAGAAATGACTGCTTCAATGCGGCGTGGCATGGAGGCAATCGGCCTGTGGCACTGCTGAGGTGTTATGGAGGCCCAGGATGCTTCGATAGCGGCCTTAAGCTCATTCAGAGTGTTGGGTCTTGGGTCTCTCAACTTTCTCTTCCCAATATCCCACAGATTCTCTATGGGGTTCAGGTCAGGAGAGTTGGCAGGCCAATTGAGCACAGTAATACCATGGTCAGTAAACAATTTACCAGTGGTTTTGGCACTGTGAGCAGGTGCCAGGTCGTGCTGAAAAATGAAATCTTCATCTCCATAAAGCTTTTCAGCAGATGGAAGCATGAAGTGCTCCAAAATCTCCTGATAGCTAGCTGCATTGACCCTGCCCTTGATAAAACACAGTGGACCGACACCAGCAGCTGACATGGCACCCCAGACCATCACTGACTGTGGGTACTTGACACTGGACTTCAGGCATTTTGGCATTTCCCTCTCCCCAGTCTTCCTCCAGACTCTGGCACCTTGATTTCCGAATGACATGCAAAATTTGCTTTCATCCGAAAAAAGTACTTTGGACCACTGAGCAACAGTCCAGTGCTGCTTCTCTGTAGCCCAGGTCAGGCGCTTCTGCCGCTGTTTCTGGTTCAAAAGTGGCTTGACCTGGGGAATGCGGCACCTGTAGCCCATTTCCTGCACACGCCTGTACACGGTGGCTCTGGATGTTTCTACTCCAGACTCAGTCCACTGCTTCCGCAGGTCCCCCAAGGTCTGGAATCGGTCCTTCTCCACAATCTTCCTCAGGGTCCGGTCACCTCTTCTCGTGCAGCCACACTTTTTCCTTCCCCCAGACTTCCCACTGAGGTGCCTTGATACAGCACTCTGGGAACAGCCTATTCGTTCAGAAATTTCTTTCTGTGTCTTACCCTCTTGCTTGAGGGTGTCAATGATGGCCTTCTGGACAGCGGTCAGTTTGGCAGTCTTACCCATGATTGCAGTTTTGAGTAATGAACCAGGCTGGGAGTTTTTAAAAGCCTCAGGAATCTTTTGCAGGTGTTTAGAGTTAATTAGTTGATTCAGATGATTAGGTTAATACAGTCATGTGAAAAAATTAGGACACCCTTTGAAAGCATGTGGTTTTTTGTAACATTTTTAATAAAAGGTTATTTCATCTCCGTTTCAACAATACAGAGAGATTAAAGTAATCCGACTAAACAAAGAAAACTGAAGAAAAGTCTTTTCAAGATCTTCTGTAAATGTCATTCTACAAAAATGCCTATTCTAACTGAGGAAAAAGATAGGACACCCTTGCCCCTAATAGCGAGTGTTACCTCCTTTGGCTGAAATAACTGCAGTGAGATGGTTCTTGTAGCCATCTACCAGTCTTCGACATCGGTCTGAGGAAATGTTACCCCACTCCTCAATGCAGAACTTTTTCAGCTGTGAGATGTTTGAGGGGTTTCTTGCACGTACAGCCCTTTTCAAGTCACCCCACAGCATCTCAATGGGATTCAAATCTGGACTTTGACTTGGCCATTCCAGGACTCTCCATTTCTTCTTTTTCAGCCAATCTTTGGTTGATTTACTAGTATGTTTTGGGTCATTGTCATGTTGCATGGTCCAGTTCCGCTTCAGCTTTAATTTTCTAACTGATGGTCTCACATGTTCTTCAAGCACCTTCTGATACACAGTAGAATTCATCGTGGATTCTATGATGGTGAGCTGACCAGGTCCTGCTGCAGCAAAGCAGCCCCAAACCATGACACTTCCACCTCCATGCTTCACAGTTGGTATGAGGTTCTTTTCTTGGAATGCTGTGTTTGGTTTACGCCAAACATGTCCTCTGCTGTTGTGTCCAAATAATTCAATTTTGGACTCATCTGTCCAAAGAACATTATTCCAGAAGTCCTGGTCTTTGTCAACTTTATCTTTGGCAAATGTCAGTCTGGCCTCGATGTTTCTCTTGGAAAGCAAAGGTTTCCTCCTTGCACACCTCCCATGCAAGTTAAACTTGTACAGTCTCTTTCTGATTGTAGAGGCATGTACTTCTACATCAACAGTAGCCAGAGCCTGCTGTAGTTCTCGAGATGACACTTTAGGGTTTTTGGAGACCTCTTTTAGCATCTTGCGGTCTGCTCTTGGGGTGAACTTGCTGGGGCGACCAGTCCTGGGCATGTTGGCAGTTGTTTTGAAAGCCCTCCACTTGTAGACTATCTTCCGGACAGTGGAATGGCTGATTTCAAAATCTTTTGAGATCTTTTTAAATCCCTTCCCAGACTCATAGGCTGCTACAATCTTTTTTCTGAAGTCCTCTGACAGCTCTTTTGCTCTCACCATGGTGCTCACTCTCACTTCAACAGTCAGGAGCACACCAAACTAAATGTCTGAGGTTTAAATAGGGCAAGCCTCATTCAACATGCAGAGTAACGATCTACTTATTATGTGCACCTGGTGTGATATACCTGTGTGAGATCTGAGCCAATTTAAGAGGGAATACATGTGAGGGTGTCCTATCTTTTTCCTCAGTTAGAATAGGCATTTTTGTAGAATGACATTTACAGAAGATCTTGAAAAGACTTTTCTTCAGTTTTCTTTGTTTAGTTGGATTACTTTAATCTCTCTGTATTGTTGAAACGGAGATGAAATAACCTTTTATTAAAAATGTTACAAAAAACCACATGCTTTCAAAGGGTGTCCTAATTTTTTCACATGACTGTAGCTCGTTTAGAGAACCTTTTCATGATATGCTAATTTTTTTAGATAGGAATTTGGGGTTTTCATGAGCTGTATGCCAAAATCATCAATATTAAAACAATAAAAGGCTTGAACTACTTCAGTTGGTGTGATGGCCTCTTGGGGCAAGTAGTATGACGCTTGTTGATTGGCTGCTTTGCAGCCTTTCAAAAAGCGCCAAGAAAGCGACGAACACCGAACCCGAACCCGTAACTGTGTAATGAATCTAAAATATATGAAAGTCTAATGTTTATCAGTACATTACAGAAAATAATGAACTTTATCACAATATGCTAATTTTTTTAGAAGGACCTGTATACCTGCCAGTTGAACAGATTGGTTTGGATAGAAATAGGTAAGAGGTGGAAGGGAGTAGAATATCTGTAAGTTCAGAATTACCGTGGTAAAGTCCAGTAAAAGGCAAAGTCTTTGTAGAATAATCCAAGATGGTGGGGTGTGCCCATGTCCAGGGGGCGGTCGTGATCTTAGTCGACGTCAGATGGTAGAAGAAGGACCCAGGGCTGAATGTGTCACAGGGTTTTACCCACTCTGCAGTGGGGAGGGGTTGTGACCCGCACAAGTCCAGCCTTGGGTAATTGGAAGAGGGGCAGTTCCTGCCCTGTACAGAGGAAATCTGGCTGAATCTTTGCTGTGCCAGTTTCTCCATACCTGTGGGTCAGATTAGGACATAGAAGTCATATTGAGAATCAGCACAATTTTACAGATCCTCTGATACCAAACAGGATAGAATTACCATTTGGATTCCCTGAGAGCTTTGATATCTGATTGACTGGTTGATTTCCTAAAAGGTGTATGATTGGGGTCGGAATAATCCCTGAAGAGATGATTCAGTGCATTGGTTCCGAACCCAGGAAATATGAGGACGCAAATATGAAAGCTATGTATTAGAGGTGGGCGCCCGGTGACCTCTTTTTGTGTCTCAAACAGCTGTCTGATAAGCATCTGTCCTGCTCTCTTTGAAGTGCACTGGCAAGACTGAAGGTGTGAGAACCCTGCTGGTATTGGAGACACTATGGCTGCAGAAAGACCAGGTTTAGGAAGTTCTGTCATAAGAGAACTAGATTGATGGCTACTCAACTTGGCATGGGGCAGGAAAGGTTTGTCACAAGGAGGTGATAATGGCACCTCTGCTCTGTGAATTACTCCTTTAGTGAAAAGAGAAGATTTTTAGTGAAGGCTCTGGGGTCTCTGTGATTGCAAAATATGGCGCATTTGCGATTTCCTAGTATCGCTGTGGATCGCAAAGCGTCACACCTCCCCCCTTTGGAATATTGGGGAAGGAGTGGTCAGCAAGACTGGGACTGAAGCAATCCCAACTCCCTATTTGAGCTCGTTGCAGCGGGAAAGTCCGTCAGCATTCTGATGGCGACTTCCCGGTTTGTGCTGAATCGTGAAATCGTACTGTTGGAGCGCTAAGCTCCAGCGGAGAAGTTTTCCGTTGGTACCAGAAGTACGTTTCAGCCAGCTAAGAGGGTTGTGATCTGTGATGACCATGAAGGATCGTCCATATAGGTACAATTGAAATTTCTGTAGGGCCCACTCTTTCTCAGTGGTGCAGTACGCGGTTTCCCGCGGAAGTAGTTTTCAGCTCAGGTAGAGGACAGGGTGCTCATTCCCGGTTGCGTCCACCTGACTAAGGACGGCTCCCAGACCATGGTCTGAGGCGTCAGTTTGTACTAGGAACTGACGGGAGAAGTCGGGAGCTTGAAGGACAGGAGCGCTAGCTAGCGCTTCCTTCAGGGCCCGAAATGCCTGTTCTAGTTCCGAGTTCCATGTGACCGTGTTGGGTTGTTTTTTGCCCGTTGCATCGGTCAGTGGTTTAGCCAGAGTACTATAGGATGGAACAAACTTCCTATAGTACCCTGCCGTTCCCAGAAATGCCTGTATTTGTTTTTTTGTGTTAGGCCGTGGCCATGCTACAATGGCATTGACCTTCCCTATCTGAGGTTTCAGGGTCTGGCTGCCTATTCTGTGTCCTAAGTACTGAACCTCTGTCATGGCAATCTGACATTTGTTGGGCTTAACGGTCAGATTGGCAGCGGACAGTCTTCCCAATACCTGTGACAGATGGTCAAGGTGATCTTCCCAGGTTGGACTATATATGGCTATATCGTCCAGATATGCTAGGGCATAACCTTGCATTCCTTCCAACAGTTCATTCATGGCCCGCTGAAAGGTAGCCGGCGCATTTTTCATCCCAAAGGGCATACGAGTAAACTCATAGAGGCCAAAAGGGGTGATGAATGCGGATTTCGCTCTCGCCTCTGGCGCAAGCGGAATCTGCCAGTATCCACGGCTCAAGTCCTTGATTGTTAGATAGCTGGCGGACGCCAGCTGATCCAGCAATTCATCAATTCGAGGCATGGGATACGCATCGGTTATGGTGATGTCATTCAGTCTCCGATAGTCGACACAGAACCGGGTTGTCTTGTCCGTTTTGGGGACTAAAACAACCGGGCGGCCCATGGACTAGAGGATTTCTGTATGACCATTAACTGTAGCATCTCATCAATCTCTCGTTTGATCTCAGCCTGCACTTCTGGTGAGGTGCGATAGGGGCCCTGCCGTAAGGGCTTGTGGGTCCCTGTGTCAACTTGGTGAGCTGCTAGGTTGGTTTGGCCAGGGATGCCTGAGAATGTGTGGCGCTGTGCGCACTCAGGAGAGTGGTGAGCTGAAGCTTCTGTGGGTATGAGAGGTGGGGGTTGATGTTCCAATCATCTGCCATGTCTCGTAGCTCTGCTAGCAAGTCTATCAGTGGATCTGGCTCTTCGGGTTCTAGCTGGCTACACACTGCTAATACATACTGCTCTCTTTCCTCGTGTGCTTTTAACATGTTCACGTGGAACAGTTTCTGTCGCTTACCCCCGAGACTCATTAGGTAAGTGACTGGGTTCACCTGTTTCAGAATGGTGTATGGTCCGTCCCGGGCAGCCTGCAATTTGTTCTGCCTGACAGGGAGTAGGGCGTATACCTTCTGACCCGCTTGGTATGACCGCTCTCTGGCATGCTGATCATACCATGCCTTCTGTTTGGCCTGTGCCTTTGCAAGGTTTTCCGTCACTATGGTCATGAGAGACTCCATCTTGTCCCGCAATTTTAGGACATATTTAACCACGGAGACTTCTGAGGTGTCACCCTTTCCCTCCTAGGTCTCCCGAATCAGTTTTAAGGGCCCTCGGACGTCTCGTCCATATAGGAGTTCAAAGGGGGAGAACCCAGTGGACTCCTGTGGCACTTCTCTGTAAGCGAACAGCAAATGAGGCAGGTGCCGCTCCCAGTCCTTCCCCTGCGATTCCACGAACATGGCCAGCATTTGCGTTAACGTTCGCAAAGGCCGTTGGTTTGCGGGTGATACGCACTGGAATTGGTGTGCTTGATTTGCGTCCTCTCACAGAGGGCTTCCATTAGCTCTGACATGAAGCAAGAGCCCTGATCAGAGATCATCTCGGCGGGGAAACCTACACGCGAGAAAATCCCAATCAAGGCGTCCGCCACCGTGGCCAACCTAAGGAAAGACAGTGCTACCTCCTCTGGATAACGGGTGGCATAGTCCACGACCGTTAAGATGTAGCGCTTGCCAGAACTGCTAGGAATGGGAAGGGGACCAATTATATCCACTGCCACTCTCTGGAATGGCTCTGTGATCACGGGCAGTGGCTGCAAAGGAGCTTTGCGGGGTCCTCCAGCCTTCTTAACCCTCTGGCAAGTGGTACACGATCGGCAGTACTTAGTTATGTCCGTTCCCATCGTGGGCCAGTAAAAATGGTTCTGAACACGTTCATGGGTCTTTCTGATACCCATATGTCCTGCAAGTGGAATGTCGTGGGCTGCTTTGAGCACCTGTGCCCGAAATTCCCTAGGGACTACCAGCTGTCTCGTGTTCTCACCTGCACCACCTTTTGTAGGCTGTACAGCTTCACAGTACAGTCGGTTGTTCTCCCAATAGATTTTATATGGAGTGCCCTCACCTGGAGGCTGGCTGGCTCGGGCACTAAGGGCCTCCAGACTAGGGTCACCCTTCAAGGCCTGCATGAATGCAGCGCCACCGGTCTCCTCCAGCTGACCAGTGACGTATGAAGTCAGCTGTGGAGAGTTACCTTCAATGCTGGGGTCAGAGATGGGTGGAGGGACGGCTGGTTCTGTCCCCGCAGCCCCATCTGAGCCCAGGTTACTGGCGACACTGGAAGTGTCTACCAGCACAGTGACACAATAATTATCATCATCACATGAAAAGGTCTTTCTCGCATTCTCATCCGCCTGAGGGTCAGAACCACCCGAGGGGGTCCCTTCGGTCGGTTCTAAGTTCAGGCGGCTGGCCATGGAACGTGTAATGGCCAGAACAGGTACAGCATAATTTATATCACCATTGCTAACACTAACACATGCATTCGGATCAGCAATGACAGGTGCAGAAGTAGGCAAATGACATTTGGTTGCTTGTACATTTAAATCTGATACCTCCCTAGGTGCGTTAGGGACAGTAGAAATAGCAGGCAAAGTGTCCCCGTCTCCCTGTTTCCCCAAAGGGCTGTACAGTACCTGGTTTTGGTCAGGGAGTCCTGCTTGGGCCTCCTGCGGGCTTGCAGGGTATTCATAATGGGAAACAAGGGTGCTCAAATCAGTGCCAAGCACTGTGGCAACGGGAATATCATCCAGGACCCCAACAACCCGCTTTTGCCGTCCCATTCCCCAATCAATGTTGACTTGGACTTGGGCCACATGAGTGCGAGTGCCCCCAACTCTGGTCAGAGCGAGGTACTTTCCTGGAAGGATATCCTTCTCCGTAACAAGATGCGAACGGACCAAGGTGACATCTGCACCGGTATCACGGAATCCGATGACAGTCTGGCCGTTCACAGTGACAGGCTGGTGATTCTGGGATCCTCTGTGCACCTCGTGTCCTCCGACCAGCAATACAGCAGACGAGGTAGGTGTGGAAGCGTTAGCCCCCTTTAGGGCTTGGCGTCGTCGCGGTGCTAGGAGGTTGGGCCGGCTTCCCTGCGTAACAGGTTTGCTTGGTGTGACCAGGCCTGCGACACTGCTCACACCAGGGCCTGGTTGTCTCACGATTCACAGGGCCAGCGGGCCTGCCTTTTCTCCAGTTCTGGGACATGGCTCTGTCCTGGTTGGGTACTGGAGTTTTGCGGCTGTCAGGTACCAGGGGTTTGCGGATGTCTGATACCACCGGCCTGCGGATGTCCGTCATCACAGCTTTGCGAATGTCCGGTACCTGGGTTGCAACAAACATGTCTGCCAGCTCAGCAGCTTCTTTCACAGACTGGGGCTTGCGCTCCAGCACAAACTGTCTCACATCTGTAGGGCATATCGCAAGGAGTTGGTCATGGATCATCAAATCCTCAAGGTTAGCATAAGTCTTTTCTTTAAGAATTCTAGTCCATTGGCAGAATGTGGTGCATAAGCTGCTAGCCACATCCGCGTAAGAGTCTGTGGATCCTTTCTGGATGGCACAGAACTTTCTCCAGTAAACCTCAGGGGTTAACTAGAACTTAGCAATTATGGCATCCTTGATAGTCTGATAATCACCATCTTGGTCAGCTGAGGCATCAGTTGTAGAGCCCACTGATCCTCAGGGATGCAGAACTGGCGGCACGCTCTCTCAAACGAGCTTAAATATAAATCAATGTCCCCGTTTTTCTCCATAACTGGAAACCTTGCTTTGGGGACCACGGGTAGAGGAATGCATCCTGCAGCAGGAGTGTTAGGAGAGGAGGACCGCTCGGCCTGTCTCACTTGGGCCAGTTCTCGTGCACGCTGGTGTTGCAGCGCTTCTCTTTGAAGCTGGAACTGCTGCTGTCGCTCCTCTCTTTCAAGCTGCATCTCCAGGTATAAACGCAAATCCGTGCCAGTCAGGCCCGGTAACAACTGATGGCTCATAGGGCCCAAGGCAGTGAAGTTTAGTCCAGAGCTGCTTGTTCCTTGCTGAGGTTTAGCAGGAGCTGTGGACATGCTGTTATCCAGGGTACCTGCATCACCCGGAGCTGAAGTAGCAACATCAGCACTCCCATAGCTGGCGATGCTGGGTGACGTTGAACGAAGGGGCAGCGAAGCCTCCCGCATGGGATTGGAATCCTCCATCGCTTGGCCGTCTCTCTCCGTCAAAGCTTTGATCAGCTGTGATCGATTTTTGTGTAGAATGGCAATGCCTTGCGACTCACACACGGCTTGTAAGTCGGCGACAGACCAACTTTGGTAATTTGGAACTGATTCAGACATTCAGAAAAGAAGAGAAAAAGAATAGGATATAGCAAAGAAAAGGTGGGGAAAATGTAAACCAATCTATTCCTATCAATGTGTACCGTTTTGCGACCGGAACTCAAGTTCCACAGGACAGGATACTAAGTAACCACTGTCCTATTGTTATGATTCTGCAAAAAGCTGCACTTGTCAGTTCTTTGTGCTCTGATCTCCCAAAAGCTGACTTCTGCCTGGTTTTGGGTTCTGCTATCCCACTAGCTGCCAACAATGTGACAACCACCCGCCAATCCCGTCGTACTATGCCACAGTTGACATACAGGTCTCACGCTGGAAATCAAATTAATTTGCTGCCACCACTCTTCGTATTGAATCGGGGCGAAGATCCTAAAGGGACGAAACAGTTATTTGCAACCTAGCTAGTAAATTAGCAATTTATAAAAATAAAACAATTTGGTAGGATGTCTTCTGAGGACAGAGTTCTTAGCATAGATCAGGTCATCAAGTAACAAGGGCAAAATTGGAACGATGAAATCGTTAGTTTTGATTCTAAAACTATACACAAAAAGATATACATTAAAGCTGACAGATAAATATACCTGCCAGTTGAACAGATTGGTTTGGATAGAAATAGGTAAGAGGTGGAAGGGAGTAGAATGTCTGTAAGTTCAGAATTACCGTGGTAGAGTCCAGTAAAAGGCAAAGTCTTTGTAGAATAATCCAAGATGGTGGGGTGTGCCCATGTCCAGCGGGCGGTCGTGATGTTAGTCGACATCAGATGGTAGAAGAAGGACCCAGGGCTGAATGTGTCACAGGGTTTTACCCACTCTGTAGTGGGGAGGGGTTGTGACCCGCACAAGTCCAGCCTTGGGTAATTGGAAGAGGGGCAGTTCCTGCCCTGGACAGAGGAAATCTGTCTGAATCTTTGCTGTGCCAGTTTCTCCGTACCCGTGGGTCAAATTAGGACATAGAGGTCATATTGAGAATCAGCACAATTTTACAGATCCTCTGATACCAAACAGGATAGAATTACCATTTGGATTCCCTGAGAGCTTTGATATCTGAGAGAGAGAATCTCTTTGACTGGCCGATTTCCTTAAAGGTGTATTATTGGGGCCGGAATAATCCCTGAAGAGATGGTTCAGTGCAATGGTTCCAAACCCAGGAAATATGAGGAAATATGGATGTAAATATGAAATCTATGTATTAGAGGGGGCTGCCCGGTGACCTCTTTTTGTGTCTCAAACAGCTGTCTGATAAGCATCTGTCCTGCTCCCTTTGAAGCGCACTGGCAAGACTGAAGGTGTGAGAACCCTGCTGGTATTGGAGACACAATGGCTGCGAAAAGACCAGGTTTAGGAGGTTCTGTCATAAGAGAACTAGATTGATGGCTACTCAACTTGGTATGGGGCAGGAAAGATTTGTCACAAGGAGGTGATAATGGCACCTCTGTTCTGTGAATTACTCCTTTAGTGAAAAGTGAAGATTTTTAGTGAAGGCTCTGGGGTCTCTGTGATTGCAAAATATGGCGCAATTGCGATTTCCTAGTATCGCTGTGGATCACAAAGCGTCACACACATATATATATATATATATATATATAAAAATAAAAAGCAGAGCAGCACTCCAAATTGTGGTAGAAAAAAGAGGATGTGTTTATTCACCCATAAGTGACGCGACATTTCGGCTCCAACATGAAGCCTTTCTCAAGCCTTGAGAAAGGCTTCATGTTGGAGCGGAAACGTTGCGTCACTTATGGGTAAATAAACACATCCTTTTTTTTTCTACCACAATTTGAAGTGCGGCTCTGCTTTTTATTTTTATATTCTGGACAAGCTTTTTCCCCCTGAAGCGAGCTAGCACCCACCTTTAAATATAGGTTGGTGCTGCCATTATTTTTATTCTATATGTATATATATATATATATATACCTTACCCCAATAATAGATCAGAAAAAGAACGGCACTCCTTTAGATGATAAAAAAACTCCTTTAATCACCCGTGCGGTGCAACGTTTCGGCTCAGCACTAGAGCCTTTCTCAAGCAAAGAACAATTACATATGGTGAGTATATATAGGCAATACGCCACACATCAAGATCATGTGACCCAATCACATCAGTGGGTGTTGGTATAATTAACATACAAAACAAAACAAAAAACTGTGCAAAAGATACAGTACAAATTACAAAAGAACTCAGTCATTATACAATAATCGTGACATATATTTTTCCGCAATATTCCTATAGTAAACTTGTGAATTCATGATGATCAACGTCATCTATCAATGCTGACCAAGTTATGTATAAAAAAACCAAAACAAGTGTAAGGGGAGGGATCAAAGGGGAGGTGATGCTGACATACCCATCGGGTGAGGCATGCTATCAGTCCACTATCACAGCGTTGTACATCTTCTAGTGCACCTGCTCAGAGGAGTGCCAATCAGGGGATACACAGGCGGCTTAATGCGTCATGCGTCAGACAATTCCTGGCGCGTGCGCATTCCTGCTCCGCCGCGCCGTTCTCAGTCATGCCAAGTGCGATGTTCAGCGCATGCCCAGTATACTCCAGGCATGCATGAGCCATTTTGATTATTGGCAAACTGCCCCAACTCAACATGTTATCACTAATATCATCAACAAACCAGCTACATAGTCGAGTATGATGCCGCAAGGTAGCAGGGACAGTCCCCTTCACAGGGATGTAACCCTGCCATTTCGGGAAGCTCCCGACGGACCACCACTGTTCACGTGGCTATCAATGGGGGGCAAAAGGTTATGCGGACCTCTATACACTAGTGAGGGATCTCCTCAGGCCGGTAAACATATATGTATACACACAGGGCAGTAAAGAATATGCCAATCGAACCACCAGGGCCGTTAACAATTAGCCGTTCTTTTTCTGAGTATATATATATACTTTAGCGAAGGGATCAGTGACCTTTGTAACTCCAGCTGTGGTAAAACTATGATTCCCAGCATGCACACTTTGTTGGCTGTTCTCAGAACTCCCATAGAAATAAATGGAGCACGCTGGGTGCTGTAGTTTCACAACAGCTGGATTGCCGGGAATGCTGATCCCTGTCTTAGCTTGTCCTATGTTTGTTTCTAACAATTAAACTGCAACCATGTGGTTGGATGACCATGTGACACGTCAAGGCATTTACAGTATGTGGCCAATAGAGAGTGACTTGACACTTATTTGTTTATACTGTAGAGAACACCGCAGCTTACCTTCACCATCTGAGGGTTAAGTGTTGAGGGAGAACAATTCTGCGCCACCCACTCACCAGTGGAACACTTACAGTCAAGCAAATGGGGTAAGGGGGGGAGAAGGAAGCCGCCTCATCCAAACTCACTACACTGTCCCCTGCACTCAGCAGTGGAGAGCGGCTCTTACTACACTAATCTGTGCATTTGGGTCAGCTGCTCCTATTTCACCAACCTGCTCCAGCCGCACCCGCTGTATTCAGCTCCTACATCACAGTGTTGTGGAGGGATATACAGTGTGATGTGGACAGTAGCAAGATGGGGGTACACTGACCATAGCAGTTCCTGCTGCATTCAGCACTCACATTGAAGTGATGTGGAGGATGCTTGACTCTCGTATCAGTGGCTCCTGTGTTCAGCAGCTACTACTGCATTCAGGTCATGTATCGAATCACTAGGGGAAGGGGGGTCGGAGAAAAAGGCAGCTTCATCTTTTTTGTGAATTTGAAATAGCTGATGTCTTTACATTACAACTATTTTTGTGAGCAATATATATATATATATAGAGAGAGAGAGACAGAGAGAGAGTGCAGTCGTTGTCCTGGGACAGAACTTTGCCCTTAAAGTGTAACTGTCATATTTTTATTTATTTGCTAGTTTATTACAGCTAGGCATGTATACCTGAGTTAGTCTGTCAATGATTGTCAAAAGATCTGTAATTACCTTATAATAACAGCTTTCATTATTTTCCTCTGTCCCTTTCCACTGCTCCCTTAAAAGACTGTTGCTAGGGCTTGTATGTGTTCCTTTTAGTATAAACAGAAGACAGAGGGGCGGTCCTTCACACTGCATGCCTGCATTAGGCTTCAGAGTGAGGAGGCGTGTCTCTCAGTAATCCAATCTGATTGGCTGGCAGGGATCTGCTGGCTACAGCAAGTGTGTATGGGAAAGCAGTTTGGCCTCAAAGAACTGGCAGAGGAGCCATCTTGAGAAGGTCCTTATATTGTAAATGTTTAAGCAGCCATATAATGGAAAAACTCAAGGAAACAGTGGTATGTGAAGAAACTAAAGATTGCTTTATGTATAATGCTGCTGCAGCAGTAACATATGCTAAAATAGATTTTTTTTATGAAAACATAAGAGTTACCCTTTAAGTGGATGCATTTTCTATTACAAAGTCCTGGGATGGACTATCTACAAGTTTCTAATAACTGCTAAAAAAAATAAAAAGCCTAAGTTCTTTAGTGCCCTCAATTCATATTTATTTTTCAATTGAGAGGTATACATTATGAGAAGATTAGCAATAACATTGATAGAGCAAAAAATACACTGTATTATGGTACAGTGTATGGGGCAAATTATACATGTATTCATGCAGAATAAAATCCTAAGATATCTATGGTCTTTCAATAGAACACAGTAGAGACAAAACATTGAATAGATTATGCTAAAAAATCTGCAGAAAGGTAAAAAAACAAGAAAAGGTAAAGGTGAAAAAGTTCACCATGGTACCTCTCAATAGGCCCTAGGTGGCTACCTACTCTGCCGACCTCTCATAAAGCCCTGGTAAAATTATAAAACAGACAATGAATTAGAAAGTTATGTTCTCCATTGATTCCGTCATAATTTTGTTATTCCTGCAGAACCCACTTTAATTTTTAGAAATTGATTTAATAGCATTGAAGTCTGGTATATCAAAGCATCCATTTTAAAACTTTTAGCTTATGCAGGCTGCCTATCATTTGTTAGGTTTTGCTTGGTACATGCACTTGTTATTGTTTCTCCCTTTTTATTCTGGAACTGCTTTGGGGAATTTAGGATGATTTGACAATTATAAATGAGATAAAACTGAAAAGCCCTTTAGCAGAGTTGTTAGCATATCATTACAGGTCTGAACGTGCATGCCAAAGGGAAAAAGAAAGCAATGTAGTCTGCACAAGTAATACATTGATACAAATTACATTACAGATGTGCATGCTATTAGAGAAGTCGGCAAGCAGATTAATAATGCTTGCCTCTTAAAACTATAGCAGTAAACTTACAATAAGAAGTAGTGTTGGGAATTGAAGTTTTAATCTGTTCTACAACCAAATATATCATGGTCTAATTACATCCCATATGCAAATATTACATTTTTTTTTAAATCATTTGTGTGTTTAACCCGTTTCTTCTGTGAGAGAGAAGAGTGGCTGAGTATCAGTAACTCCCACTGTCACTAACTTACATATGCTGGCTCCAGAAGCGGGATCTATAGCTTTGGCGCGGCTGTGGTGGGAGAAACTTGCTTCGATGCTACACTCCCTGGTGACGCAACAGCATCACTAGCAATAGGATGCAATGCTCTGTTTCTCTTTATAGTGGACGCATGCTGGAGGAAAACTAGCAGTGTTTGATTATTCAGCTGTTCTGTTCCTGTATGTTGTGTCTGACTAATGAGAGCTGAGTCATGGGCATATCAAGCTCTGACCCTGGGATTCAGTTCTCTATTTAAATCCCTGCCTTGCAATTCACCCTTGCCAGTTATAGGTTTACTCCCTTGCTGTGCTCCTGGTTCTTTCTAGTGAGTGTTTTGGATTGTTTTTGTATATTGTAGTATATTGACCTTGGCTTGCCTCTAACCTTCCTTTGTCTTGTGCTGGTTTGGTTCTGACTTTGGCTTTGCTATTTTGACTACCTTTTGTCCTCTGATTTTGTACTGTACTGTCCTCCTTTTTTTTAAATCTATTTCTGTATGACCATTCTTTGTGTTGTTGCATCTCTGTGTCTGTCTGTCTTGCACTTAGCAGAACAGGGAACACTGACCAGTTGCGGACTTGCCACTTAGGGCTTGCACTGCAAGTATGCAGGAAAAGTGGGTTCGGTTCCAGTCAGGGCTCAGTTTATGCGCGTTTCCTGCCTACTGCGCTGACACCCGCCCCGGTGGATCTGACTCATCTATTACACGGATTGCTATTTGTTTGAATTACCACCATGTAATATAAAATTTACCTAGCACAGGCTTACTTACAAAAGCTGGATCCATGATGACCCATGGTTGCCTTCAAGAGATAACCTCATTTTTTTTTTTATGGAGGAAATACTAGTTACTTGATCACATGAGGTTCCATAGAAACTAAATGGGTTGGCAACTTTGCCTTTATTTTTAAGAATGCGCTGGAAACAGCACTGTGTGTGCCATTGTTCTCTGCTAACTATTGCCGTCTCCCCTGTTTTCTCTACACTCCAGTCCCAGTACCAATTTTGTTCTTTGGCTATAGGGCCCCATGATTTCTGTGTATGCCCATGATCAGATGACAAAATCAGACAGACTTAGACTCTGTGCACACTGTGGACCATGTGGCCGTACCCTTAATGTCTATGTATACCTTTTGGGGGCAATTTTTCTTTTTTACTGCATTGTACATAGTTTGAGCTTAAAATTATTTTTTTATTGGTCTTCATTAAAAAAATATGCCATCCTTTTTTCTCTACATAGTTGACATGCTCTAGTAGCACCATTTAGGTTTTCTGTTATTTTTTCCGCCAGACCAGGACCTTACAAACTCATTATATCTGCTCTCTTACATTATAAACACTTATTGTAGCTCAGTTCTTATCTTACTGGTAAGAATGTGGTTTAAGTAAGTGTTTATCACTAGTGTTGATCGAGCACCAAAGTGCTTGGGTGCTCAGGTGCTCTGGCCGAACACATCGGGATGCTCGAGTGCTCTACAGAGTACCCGAGTATAATGGAAGTCAATGGGAGAACCCGAGCATTAAATCAGGCAACCCCTGCTCTGAAGAGGGGAGGGACCCTGGTTCATAGGAAAAGGTCAGAAATTAATGGAAACACCACCAAAATGGTTCGGAAACAGCATTGAGAGGATGTCTGGATGCATATTAGACTCCCAGGTCGCTGCTGGGAACGATGTTGTCCGAGTAGTACGCCACTTTTACAGACTGACAATACTACGCACCAAACCAAAGATAAAATCGATTTTAGAGGAAAAATGGTTAGGAAACATTCTTTCCTGTATATTTACTTGTATATAAAGTGCAAGTACTGCCAAAAATTGCAAGGAAGAGGCACTCCGATACAACCTGTATATCATATAAAAGGGGGGCTTCTTCACATTGTGGTACAATTGTTCATGTAGTGGGACTCCTACACTCATAAAGCCTATTCACTAAGTGAAAGGGCTGCCAAAAATTGCAAGGAACCGGCACTCCAGTACACCCTTTGTTACACATAAAGGAGGGCATCATACACACCCTTGTAAAATTATGATTGATGGCCTTCTGGTGACCCTCAAAAATATTTAAAGCAAGGGCCGGCTGATCTGACCATCTAAAAAATTATGGGCAAGGGTTTACTGCCGCTTTGGTGACTCTAGATATCCTGGGGCCGATCGCACGTCCCCGTGATTGCGATGATCCATTCGGATGTCTGCCCTATTCACTTTTGATGTTATTTTCAGCGCAAACCATGGTGACCACAGGTAACGGGGAATCATGTCGATTCCGGAGAGGGAGCCTGAGAAACGGCTACCACATCCAAGCAAGGCAGCATGTGCGCAAATCAAATTACCTATTAGGTATATTTAGGTGAGGGCCTGCAGGTAAGCTGACCCTGTAAAAGATTTTAGGTGCGGGCCTGCAGGTGAGCTGACCCTGTAAAAGATTTTAGGTGCGGGCTTGCAGGTGAGCTGACTCTATAAAATATTGTCGGTGAGGGCCTGCAGTTGAGCTGATTCTGTAAAAAAATTATATGTGAGGCTATTCCTCTGCACATATGCCATTCAGAACAGGAGGAAAGCTGGTTGTCACTACATTATGTAATGTGACTCAGCTTTCCTGATGTTCTGCATGGCACAAGGTCAGAGGCATGAGAAGATATGAGGGTAGGTGAGAGTTGTGTTACTCAGCTTTCTCATGTCTATTTACATGTGCCATGCAGGACAGTAGAAAAGCTGGGTGCTATTACATCATGTAATGTCACTCAGATTTCCTGCAAGGCATAAATGCAGATAATAAGAACATGGAAAGGCAGGGAGGAGAGGTTCACCCAGCTTTCCCAGAGACTCATGTCTCTGCACATGTGTCATGCAGGATAGCGAGTAATGTCAGTGTCTCCCAGCTGTCCTGCATGACAAAGAGGATGGGGGAAGGGGGCACTCACTTCCTCATACTTTTCTCATGTCTCTGCGCATTTGCCATGCTGGACAGCAGGAAAGTTGGGTAGTATTACATCATGTAATGCCCCAGATTCTTGTCAAAATATGCTGAACACCACCAGAACCTACCAGATCCCATTCACTATAATGGGTCTGTTGGGTTCCGGCATCAGTACTGCCATTTTGTAGAGCAAAATACTGCTGCATGAGGTGGGGCAGGGGAGAAGTTATGGAAGGTAGTGAGAGGAGCCAGGGCGCATAGTGAGAGGGACTAGGAACGGGCATGGGGGCCAAATCTAAATTCTTGCTATGGGACCCAATGATTTCTATGTACGCCCCTGCCTCTGGTGGAGTCAATCCAGGCCTTGTTCATTTTTATAAGAGTCAACCTGTCAGCATTTTCAGTTGGCAGGCGGATACGCCAATCTGTTATAATGCCACCCGCAGCACTAAGTACCCTCTCAGACGAAAAGCTGGTGGCAGGGCAGGCAGCACCTCCAGGGCGTAGAGCTTCAGTTCGTGCCAAGTGTCCAGCTTGGACACCCAGTAGTTTTAAGGCACTGAAGGATCATTGAGGACGCTGACAGTCTGCTATGTACTCTTTCCCCAGCTTCCAAAATTTTTCCCTCCTTGTGACATTAGGCTGCGCATCAGGGTGAGGGTGCTGGCGGGGTGTCATGAAACTGTCCCAGGCTTTGGAGAGTGTTGCCCTGCCTCTGTTGGAACTGCTGTGTGTTCCCCTTGTCTCCACTCCTCGGTTGGCCAAGGAACTACGGACTCTGCCGCCAGCGTTGTCAGATGGAAATTTTTGGAGCAATTTTTTAACAAGGATCTTCTGGTATTGCACCGTTTTGCTCATCCTCTCCAATAAGAGATGAGAAGTTCTCTTTGTAGCAGCGGTCGAGAAGGATGGACAACCAGTAATCCGTGTTGTCTAAAATGCGTATAACGCGCAGGTCGCAGGAAAGGCAGCCTAACATGAAGTCAGCCATGTGTGCCAGAATACCAACAAGCAAGACTTCGCTGTCATCATCAGGAGGATCACTCCCAATCTCCTCATCCTCTTCCTCCTCTTCTGCCCACCCACGCTGAACAGATGGAATTAAACTTCCATGGGTATTACCCTCTGTAGCGAAGGCAACCATCTCTTACTCCTCCTCCTCTTCATCGCCCAATTTGCTCTGAGAAGACGAACTGAGGGTGGTCTGGCTATCACCCTGTGAAATGTCTTCCCCCATTTCCACCTCTTCCACATGCAAAGCATCATCCTTAATTGTAAGCAGCGAGCGTTTCAGTAGACACAGAAGTGGGATGGTTACACTGATAATAGCGTTATCGCTGCTGACCATCTTTGGTGATTCCTCAAAGTTTCTTAAAACCTCACAGAGGTCAGTCATCCATTCCCACTCCTCGCGGAAGTTGACTGGAAAGGTGATGGCCATATTGCAGCTGGTAGTCCACTACTGTCCTCTGCTGCTCACAAAGCCTGGCCAACATGTGGAATGTTGAGTTTCAGTGCGTGCTCACGTCCGACACAACATCTGGTGAGCTGGCTATTTTAAGTGCTGCTGCAGCGTTGGCACACAGGCTGAAGCTGTCGGTGACTTGTGGAAATGTGCACACACGCGGCGCACCTTCACCAGTAGCTCAGGCAAATTGGGGTAGGTTTTGAGAAACTGCTGAACTACTAAATTTAAGACGTGGGCTAGGCATGGGATGTGTCTGAGCTTGCCGAGCTCCAAAGACGCCACTAAGTTACGGCAATTATCAGACACAACCATGCCTGGTTCTAGGTTGAGTGGCGAGAGCCACAGCTCAGTCTGGTCTCTTATGCCCTGCCATAGCTCTGCGGCCGTGTGCTGTTTGTCCCCTAAGCATATCAGTTTCAGCACAGCCTGTTGCTGCTTCCCCACTGCAGTGCTACACTGCTTCCAGCAACCGACTGATGACTGACTGGTGCTGCACACGGATAATTCGGAGGTCAAAGTGGAGGAGGAGAAGTGGGGGTTAGAGCCACTAACTTAGGTGTTGGCGGAAACGCTGATCGGCGTAGGGTCCGCAATCCTTGGCGTTGGTAGCACCTGTGTCATTCCAGGGTACGACTCGCTCCTGTGCCATTAGAGAAATGTAGTGTCCCTGGCCTTATGCACTTGTCCATGTGTCAGTTGTTAAGTGGACCTTCCCAGTAACTGCGTTGGTCAGGGCATCTGTGATTTTACAGGACACATGTTGGTGTAAGGCGGGCACGGCAGACCTTGAAAAGTAGTGGCAGCAGGATGGCCGCTGACATCAGGCTGCGGAAGGCCTCAGTGTCCACAAGCCTAAATGGCAGCATTTCCAGGGCCAGCAATTTGGAAAGGTTTGCATTTAGTGCTATGGCCTGTGGGTGGGTGGCTGGGTATTTGTGCTTGCTTTCAAATGCCTGGGGTAAGGACATTTGTATGCTGTGCTGGGACACGGAAGTGGATGTGATTGCTGATGGTGCTTGCGAAGGTCCAGGTGCATTGTGGGAGGCATCCAGGCCTGCATATTGGACAGGGGATTGGCCAGCATGTAACATAGGGGAAGTGGAGGCAGTGGTGTGACTCACAGACACAGATTATGGACCCAGGCATTCGGCCCACCTATTACGGTGCTTTGATGCCATGATCATGCTGGTGGTGGTGAGGTTTCTACTGTTCACTCCCCTGCTCATTTTTATATTGCATAGGTTGCAAATTACAATTCTTTTGTTGTCCACACTTTCCTCAAAAAAGCGCCAGACTGCTAAACACTTACCCCTTGGCAAGGGAGATTTCCACAATGGTGTGCTTCGGGAAAGAGTTGCAGGCCTGTTTGGTGTGGCCTGCCTTCTCCCAGCCTGTTGCGGTGCAGCAGATCCCTTCTCCTCTGTACTGCTGTCCTCGCTTGGCTTTCCACCTTCCCTGGTTGTGTCAGTGACTTAAACATCCACTACCTCCTCTTCCACTTCCTCATTCTGCTCATCCTCCTACCTTAGTGATTGACAACTGTGTCTCATCCTCTTCATCAACCTCTTGAGACTGTAATTGCCGTTGAGTTATTGGCAATTGTGTCTCATTATCATCCACCTCATTAAACAGTAATTGCAGTAATTGCAGTTCCCCACCGTCATCTTTTTGTGTTTGTAGATGCTCAAGAGTTTGGGAATCAGGGCACTAGTTCTGTCCCTCTTCAAGCGTGCTTGGTGAGAGGGCCAAATCAAGGAATGGCGCTGAAAAGAGCTTTTCGGAATATCCGAGTGTGGGATCACTTGTCTGCCCAGACTCTCCATGGTGGGAAGAAGGCGGATCAGGGTGAGGATTGGGTTGAGCAGACTCTTGGCTACTGATACTGGACTTGGTGGAAGACAGGATGGTGCTTAACCGACTGGAAGCATTATCTGCTGCAATCCAAATGACTACCTGGTCGCACTAGTCCGACTGGGGCATTAATCTAGGTATCGTAGATGATAGTTTTTTTTGTGCTCTGGCAGCAGGCATAGTTTCACCATGCCCAGGGCCACGGCCTAATGCATATACCATCAGCTTCCCGGCCACTTCCCCATCCCTTACTGCTCACCTTCTTCATATTAAATGTCATATATGATTGAAAGTCTGTCACACATACAGTAGCGTAGGATTTGTGAGTGTATGCACAAACAAATGTAAAAAGGTATTTGGGATGTGGAAATATCACACAGGAGATATCCCGCAGATAATGTCAATGCTATCACCAGAGGCTAATGAAAAATTACAAGGAATGTCACAGGTATTTGGGATGAGGAAACGTTATACAGGAGACATACCTCCGGTAATGTCACTGTCCACAGCGTCTACGCAAAAAAGTATACTGTATGTCACAGATACATTTTTAAAGCGCACACGTTACACTTTAGATGTGGCCCTGGTAATGTCACTCTCAGAAGCGGACACAATCTATTGACAAAGTACACTGTATGTCACAGATACATTTTTGAAGAGCACACGTTTCACTGCAGATGTGGCGCTTGTAATGTCACTGTCCGCAGTAGACACCATCTCCGGAAAAAGTACACTGTATGTCACAGGTAAATTTTTTCAGCGCACACGTTACACTGCAGATTTGGCACTGGTTATGTCACTGTCACTGGAGGCTAACTTACAGCAGCGGGAGGCAAACAAGCAGCAGCAGGAAACCAACCAGCTGCTATTACAGCATGTGATGGCATTACAAGCGGCAGAAGCGTCCCAAAACGTCCATGATGCCTGGAAAGCTGTTCGTATGGCGATCCCTAAGATGACCCAATTAGACAACGTAGAGACGTATCTGGCGTAGGTGGCCGTGCGGAAGAAGTTACCCCGAGACCAATGTGCTGAAGTCATCGCTCCGTTTCTGGTGTCTGGACCTCAGCAGGTGTTTTTTGACCTACCAGCTGACCAAGCAGCCGACTACCTGACCGTAAAAGGTGAAAGGTGAGATTCTAGCAAGACTGGGGGTGAATGTATTGGTCTAGGCCTAGCGAGTGCGTCAGTGGGAATTTAACCCGGCTGAACCCGCCAGACCGCAGTATTATGATCTGCTACACTGGCTGCAAAAATGACTGCAGCCTGATGCACTGAGTCCCACTGCTATGCTGGACCGCCTGTTTGTGGATGTGTTCTGGAGGGCTTTGCCGTACCCTCTCCAGCACTGGATCAGCCAGGTGTCTCCTAGTAATGCCCTAGAGATGGTCGACCTGATGGAGCGCTACAAGGCCACCAGAAATCTGCAGGGGGGTTCTTTGGGAGGGGGACAGTCAAACCCGGAAATCTCCACCCCAGGCTCGGCAGCTGGTGCCAGCCAAACCCGCCCAGGACGTACCCCCTGCAGACCCATTCCCGATGGTCTGCTGGCGGTTTCACGAGCCTGGGCATATAAGGGCCGACTGTCCCCATAGGGGTGAACCCATGGACATTAATTTTGGCTACCGCCCCTCAATGTATGCCAGGAGGCTGTGTGCATCCGGTAACCCCGAGACAATAGACAATAGTCACCTGTGCCAGTTGCAAGTGGGAGATACCCTGGCAGTGGCGCAGCTGGACCCAGGGAGCCTGGTGTCCCTGGTAAGAGCTGCCCTGGTGCAGTAGTGTGCATCCATGGAGACTTAGACGACTATCCATGGTGGCCGGCTTGTGGACTCATGAAATGGCCGTCGCCACAAAGTTGCACTATGAACTAATAATTGGGAGATACTTCCCCGGTTTCCCAGCACTATGGCCGGATACGAAAGTTACCGATACCCGGGAGACAGATGTGACCCTAGCAGAGTGGCCTGGCTCAGGGGGGAGACCAGAACCTTGGGAACCTGAGTCCGAAGGGCCAGTAGTAGGGGTGGAAGAGGGGGAGACAACCCCACTAAGTGTGATGGTGGGAGACGTGGAGGACTTGCCGCCGAGTCAAGAGTTGGGAGACCTCAACATCTCTGGAGATAACTTTGGTACAGCACAGCACCCAACTCTATCTCGAGCCTGGAAAAATGTGGTAGAAGTTGAGGGTAAGCCGCAACAACTGGGGGCCAAGTCTATGTTTCCCCGTTTTGTGGTTCAACAGGAGATGCTGTACCGTGTAAATCAACTTCGGGGTGAACAGATGATGGTGCCTAAGGCGTATCGCAAGCTCGTGTTGAAGTTAGCCCACCAACATGTTCTTGGGGGACACCTGGGCCAGCAGAAAACGCAGGACCGGATTCTACAGTGGTTCTACTGGCCCAGTGTGTTCAGAGAGGTGGAAGAGTATTGCTATTCTTGCCCAACTTGTGTCACGGCGGACAGGAACTCAGATACACAAACAACCAAATACACAAGTGTCTAAGCTAGATGCTGGGGACAGGTCACCTCCTAGCACATCCCTGACTTCTCTCCCTATGCTGCTAAGCCCACTTTCAGACCTTGATGGTAGGTAAGAAGTGTCCTTGTGCCTGGGCTGCAAACACCCTAGAATCCCTGAGATGGTGAAAGGGGAGAAGGGGCAGAAGACACACAAATAGCCTAGACCGCAAACAACACAAACAGAAATGAAACTTATCTGAGCTGGAACAGACAATCCTTCCTCCCTGAATCCAAGACCAGAATAAATACTATAACCCGCACAGCCCTCTGGGATAGAAGACAATTTAAGCCAATGACCCCACCCAGAGCACCTGAACGAAGGCGGATCCAGCATGATTTCAAAACAAACAAAAAGGTTAGACACGTGCTGCCAATCTGACAGACCTCCGCACACCGTCCGAGCAGGGCATGACAACTTGCCAGATAATCAGCCCCCAGCCACATTTCCATAGTCCCCTGGTCCCTCTCCCATTTATTGAGGTTCCATTCTAGCGGATCACTATGGATCTCGTAGGCCCAGTACTGAAGGGCATAAACACATCTTAGTCGTTCTCGACTACACCACTCTGTACCCAGAGGCGGTGCCGCTGCGTCATACATCAGCCAAACCCATAGCTAAGGAGTTAATGGAGATGTTTTCTCGAGTGGGTCTGCCTAGGGAAGTTCTGACTGACCAAGGGACCCCGTTTATGTCCAAGGTCATGAGGGAACTCTGTAAGTTGCTCCACATAAAACGGCTATGGACATCCGTGTATCATTCGCAAATGGATGGCCTGGTAGAGAGGTTTAATCAAACACTAAAAAATATGTTACAAAGAGTGGTGTCTAAGGATGGGAGAGACTGGGACTTTCTTCTGCCCTATCTCATGTTTGCAGTGCGAGAATTGCCCCAGGCCTCTACTGGGTTCTCGCTCTTCGAACTGCTATACAGCAGACACCCTCGCGGTTTGTTGGGCGTCACCAAAAAGGCGTGGGAACAGCAGCCCACACCGCACAAAAATGTTGTTGAGTACATCACCCAGATGCAGGGACGGATGGAAACAGTGTTGCCTCTGATTAGGGAGCATATAGAGGCAGCACAGCGAGCCCAGAGTACATTAACCCAGGTGATCAAGTGTTGGTTCTGGTACCGACCGTAGACAGTAAGTTCCTAGCTAGGTGGCAAGGGGCCCTACAAGGTAGATTACAAGGTACACCAGTCAGGGAGGTGGAAGCTGGAGCAGGTGTACCATGTGAATCTGCTCAAACCCTGGAAAGATAAGGAAACCTGTATTGAAGACAGCCCATGACCAGGGTTCCTAGGGGAAGCGGTTTCAGCCCCTCTGTTTGAAGCAAGGGAAGCGGCTGCCACAGTAAAATTTGCTGAAAGCCTCTCCTCTAAACAGTCTCAGGAAGCCAGGGAGTTCATTAGTTGGAACACGGATGTGTTCTCGGATTTTCCAGGAAGCACATCCATAATCCGACATGACATTGTCACTGAGCCTCAGGCAAAAGTCAGGTTAAAAACATACTGGGTACCCGAGGCTCGGCGACAAGCCATCGCAGAGGAAGTGCAGCTAATGCTCCAGCTAGGTGTCATCTAGGAATCAAAAAGTGAATGGGTTAGTCCGATAGTCTTAATATCCAAGCCAGACGGGACATTGCGGTTCTGTAACGATTTCCGCAAACTGAATAAGGTGTCCAAGTTTGACGTGTATCCCATGCCCCAAGTAGATGAGCTTATTTTTGTAAAAGTTTGGGTTCGGTGTTTGCCGATTTCTTAGCGCTTTTTGAAAGGCTGTAGAGCAGTCAATCAACAAGCGTTTAACTGTGTTCCCTTAGAAGCCATCACAGCCATGCCTACTAATGGCATGGCTGTGATTGGCCAGTGCAGCATGTGACCCAACCTCTATATAAGCTGGAGCTGCATGTCACTCTGGTGTGCTTAATGTAGGGATAGGATGCTGCTGCTGTGAGGGAGAGAATAGGACAGAATTCAAGTTGAGCAAACCCGAACTGTAAAGTTCGGGTTCGTACAGAACTTTTGGTTTTTCGGCACCCAGACCCGAACCCGAACATTTACGTAAAAGTTCGGGTTCGGTGATTTTTATAGCTCTTTTTGAAAGGCTGCAAAGCAGCCAATCAACAAGCGTCATACTACTTGCCCCAAAAGGCCATCACAGCCATGCCTACTATTGGCATGGCTGTGATTGGCCAACTGCAGCATGTGACCCAGCCTCTATTTAAGCTGTAGTCACGTAGCGCCACCCGTCACTCTGCTCGGATTAGTGTAGTGATAGGCTGCAGCTGCTGTGAGGGAGAGATCAGGGAGAAATCTTATGAAGAACTGCTTCTTTACTCAGCGATCTACAGCAAATGTGTTTTGTGGGTGCAGTGCACAATTATTTTAAGCCTGCCCTGAGCCAACTACTACTGAAAACAAACTTTTTTTTACTTCAGTTAGTCAATATCAATACATAATCGGCAGCCATTTTATGCAACGATAGTGCACCAGAACAGGATATCTGCATGTCTGCAAGTTAAGAAATACTGCTTTGAGACACTGGGGTTAAAAAAAAACCTTGTTTTCCTGAGCCAAAAGCTTACCCTAGCCGAGACTAGATACAGTATAGTGGAGAGAGATTCCCCGGCCATCAAGTGGGCACTCGAGTCTCTTCGCTATTATCTGTTGGGGAGAAAGTTCCGTCTGGTGACCGACCACTCCCCTCTCAAGTGGACGAGCCAAGCCAAAGAGAGGAATGCCCGGGTCACCAGGTGGTTCTTGTCTTTACAAAACTTTAAGTTTTCAGTGGAACATAGGTGTTGAGGAAGGGTTGAGACGTATGCATATATATCCATGCATGCCTGCAAACACGTGCGGGCATGTATGATATATATGTGCATACATTAACCACAGCATCATGGGACGATGTGCGCAGATGTGCCCAGCGTCTGCGCACGTCTGCCCATGGTGATCCCCAGGGGCTCATGGTGGCCCCTGTGGGAAATATGTGCCTCCTTTAGACCGTGCCCCTTATAATATATATGGCTGTGGCCCCCTATAACATATATATATAGATATATATATAGAAATAAAGATAAAACAGGCACTCAACAACTGGTATGTCTATAGTAGAATATTTATATAATAAGATTTGCAATAAAATATCACATAAAAATTATAAAACATATAAAATAATCATATATGCACTGAGCTTAGTCTAGCTTATCTATATTTATCAAGTACTGTTAAGATTCAAAAAATTGCTTACATCAATATATGCATTGTGATGTAGATATTTGGTGAAATGTGGAATATAGGGGGAAAAAAAAATATTCAAAAAAATGAGAAGTAATAATTTTGAAATTAAGAAACATCCATTTTTGTGCCTTTGGAACAATATATTTTGATCCCCTAACATTAGGGGTAACATAGAAACCATGGGGAAACCCATAGTGGAGAAAACGCATCAAAAACGCATATGCGGTTTTTTTGAGCATGATGCGTTTTTCCAAAATCTGATGCGTTTTTTCAATTATAATAATTGAAGAATCTAGAATGTGTAATGAAGTGATAGAAATACCAATCAATTGAGTGAGTACACAAAGGAATGGTTATCCAATGACGTTCTCTTATCTTAAATTTTTTTAAAATTTTTAGAAGTGAAATGTATAAACATACAATATAGTTTTATTAAAGTTTATTTTATTAATGTCAGTTTATAAATAAAATTGTCTATAGAGATATGTAATGATATGTACTAAAGAATAGCTATATATGAAGATCAACAATCCATGCCGGGTATTTGATGAGGTTCATGTTGGAAGAGTATATAAAGAAGAGGGTAAAAACACTCGCAATATAGCCACTGAGGAAGAGGGAGACCCCTCGAAACGCGTCTGGCTGGTCCTGCGAGTGATATACTACCCATCTGAACCCGAGGAAAGAGACTTATACATTATCGGTAACAACATCAGCGAACACAAGCTTCTTGATACCAGCGATACAGAAGCTGATAGGAATTATCGCGAGACTACGCTACTCCTGCACGCTACCTCCTGGAAGGTGACACGCATCGACATCACGTGGTAACGCCGAGACCAGAGAGGAACAAGCGGCAAGTTTGAAAGCTCTATAACCGAATGCTATAAAGTACCTTATATACAGCAACAAGCACCCTGAAAGTCAAGGTAAGAGGGTTCACAGTGAGGGGGACGCCCCATTCAAATAACCCGAATTTTATTTATATCCTTGCACTTGGAGTGCGGACTTTGCTTGCTGTTACATTTGTATCTTCACCCTGCTACAGCATTGTTACCAAGTACTGGACTGAAAACAAGTTGCTACAACAATTCTATATGGACACAGTTCATCACCATCTATTTTTATTTTATCCTCACATCAAATTTCCTACAATTTTTTATTATTAATTTTTTTTCCCCTATATTCCACATTTCACCAAATATCTACATCACAATGCATATATTGATGTAAGCAATTTTTTGAATCTTAACAGTACTTGATAAATATAGATAAGCTAGACTAAGCTCAGTGCATATATGATTATTTTATATGTTTTATAATTTTTATGTGATATTTTATTGCAAATCTTATTATATAAATATTCTACTATAGACATACCAGTTGTTGAGTGCCTGTTTTATCTTTATTTCTATTACGCTATTATTATATTGGATGATCAGGTGAAACATCCTTAAAACAGAGCACCTTGACCACACCAACAGACACGGGTGAGCCACGATATATTTGTGTCTTTTTCTTGCCATTTTTTCACCTACATATCGGTGAGCTCCCCATTGTCTGTGGGTATGGACATCTGGCAGTTTATAGAGAATCAAAACGTCAGATTGGAAACCTTTTCCTTTGAAGATAACAACATAGATGAACCTATGGAGAGATCCATTACGGAATCTTTTAGAGAGCTGGAGACCCTACTCATCAAACAGCTTAAACAAAAATGGGAGATTAAATCCCTAGGGAAACACCTAGAATTGGGTATAATACCCAAAGGACTACAGCTCTCTAAAAATCCAGCCATAGATTTGATCACTGATTCCTTTAAAGAAGAATGGGATAAACTCTTACTACAACAGTCTAGAGCACTGGTAGAACTAATTATTAAAAGGAGGAACCAGATTCTAGAGGAAACTTCAGAAAAAATTTTAAAAATCAAAGAAATAATACAAAAATTTCCCCTCAATGATGAAATTAAAAATTGGCAACAGAGAATCTGTAAAAATTTGGGATCAATAGAACAGGAAATAATTAATAAAAAGAGTAAAAAATTAAAAAAAACTACCAGGGGTGAAATAGATAAACACATACCAGTTGAGAATCACCATACAAATACAGGGATAATAGAAGATCATATTAGAGAAAGTAGAGAACATATTGAATATTCAATCCCAGTGAGAAACAGGTATGAACCAATTATGACTAACCATTTTTTAGATGGGACCCCCCCGCATCACAAAGCGAAAACACGCCAAATGAGACATGCAACCCCGGAACGAGAAAAATCCCCCCCAAAGACGGTTTATTACCAGGAAGCAGGTCACAATTACAATCTAAGATACAAGAACCAACAACAACACAACTTCAGGGAGGAAGATTATCAGGGCAGGAGGTCAAAGTATACCCCAAACCGTTACCAACGCCATTACGATCAAAGGGGACAAGGAGGGGAAAAAGAAAAAACAAGAAGGAATCACAGATAATAAAACTCCAGAAAGAAAAAGACTCAATCATTAATCTTAGCCAAACAGTACTTACTCCAGCACAGATTCAATTGTTATATAAGGGTCTTAAATTCGCCCCTACGGCACAGGCTAACAAATTCGATATTTATATTGGAATAGAAAAATTTGTTAGAAAACTGTGCCTAAAGAAACATTTTATGAAGAACCCTATAATTAGAAATTCTGGGGAGAAAGATATCTTTACACATACAAATTTAAAAGTAAAAAGTAAGATGTATCCAAGGCAACAAATAGGCCATGAGATGGCAGCATTTAAAAAGTCTGTAGAGAAAGACATAAGAAAATTGAATATAAATGGAAAAATAGGAAACAATGTAACAACACAGGAAATACAGGCCCTAAAACAATTACAAAAGACTGAAAAAATCACTATACGGCCTGCTGATAAGGGAGGAGCCATCGTCATTTTGGAGTCAGAAAAATATGATGCAGAATGTCAAAGACAACTGTCAGACACTAACACATACTCCAAACTGATGAGGGACCCCACAAAAGAATACATTGAACAGTTGGTGGACTATGCCAGAGATGGTTGGGAAAAGGGAATAATAAATGAACAAGAGTTTGGATATATTAGTACCACCCACAGTAGATTACCTGTATTCTACTGTCTTCCAAAGGTTCATAAAGACCAGATGAACCCGCCTGGTAGACCAATCATCTCTGGCATAGGTTCACTAACGTCTAACTTGTCAGAATACATTGACAAACTTCTACAGCCAAGTGTGAAAAAGAATTTTGCATATATCAGAGACACAACTCAAGTTATTAAAATAGTGGAGGGTTTAAAATACGAAACAGACTGGATATTGGGGACTTTAGATGTAAGTTCCCTCTATACAGTCATAAATCATAATCAGGGAATACAGGCATTGAGGAACCAATTAAAGATACATAGTGATTTCCCTGAGAAACAAATAGACTTTATAGCGGAGGGGGTAAAATTCATTCTAACCCATAACTATTTCGCTTACAATCTGGACTACTATCTCCAGACCAGGGGAACCGCCATGGGTACCAGGTTTGCCCCCAGTTATGCCAATTTATTCATGGCAAATTGGGAATGTGAAGAGATCTTGCCCATCCTGGGGGCAGACCTGGTACTCTGGCATAGGTTTATCGATGATATCCTATTTATCTGGAAAGGTACAAGAGAAAATCTCGATATATTTCTTGCAAATATCGACACCAATGTATATAATTTAAAGTTTTCTGCCAATATAAATATAGAGAGAATAGAATTCCTAGACCTACTAATCAAAGTACGTAACAACCAGTTAATCTGCAGCACATATCAAAAAGAGGTCTCCCGAAACAGTTATATACTATTCTCAAGCTGCCATCTACCAAGATAGTTGCTTGAAGTACCAAAGGGCCAATTTAAACGCATAAAAAGAAATTGTACAGATGTAAATGATTTTGAAGTTGAGGCCGAAACTATGAAAAAACGTTTTCTAGAGAAAAATTACCCAAACAATGTATTGGATAAAGCACTCACAAAAGTCAAAAATATGCATAGAGATACCTTCTTTGTAGAAAAAACAAAGAAGGACAGAGAAGAAGAGAACAATGATCAGTTGAGAATGATATTACCCTTCAATAAACAACATAGAAAAATAGAAGGAATTGTGAGGAAACATTGGCATCATTTATTAAGTGATAGACTAATAGGTCCTTTGGTTAGCAATGGTCCTCAAATAACATACTCAAGAGCTCAGAATTTGTCCTTAAAAATAGCACCAACCGTCCCAAATAAAAGGAATAAAGTATCCATGCAGGGATGGTTGAATTTGAGTGGCTTTTATAAATGTGGGAAGTGTGCAATATGTAAAATCACATCATTTCCCAAGAAGACCACTGAAATACAATCATGTGTTAATACTTTTACATGGAAAATAAAGGAATTTCTGACGTGTAGCTCAACTAATATCTTATACGTTATAGAATGTCAATGCAAAAAACAATACATTGGACGAACAAAACGTACACTGAAAAAAAGACTGTCAGAACACATTACAAATATAAGAAATGGCTATGAGAAGCATTCTCTCTCATTGCATTATAAAGAATACCATGATAAAAATCCTGAAGGTATGGTCTTCGCAGCCTTTGAAAAAGTGGACGTGCACTGGAGAGGGGGAGACCATATCGCCAGGATGTCGAGGCAGGAATCCAGAAGAATATTTGATTTTGAAACACTTCTCCCACGAGGACTCAACTCGGACTTTGAGTTGTTTGGCTTTCTGTAGATATCGGGGATGGGCGCCCTCCTCTGACGGTGACATCCTGAGTCGGGCTGTTTAGCAGCACCAGGATCTCCCCTCGGAGTTGGGCCCCCTCACCCAAAATTCATCCAGCTATTGTGCAAACTCATGCAATTCCATTTAAATGTACTGTGTAAAGTCTACTCTGCAGAACAATTCAAAAAATGAGAAGTAACAAGTTTGAGATTAAGAAACATCCATTTTTGTGCCTTTGGAACAATATATTTTGATCCCCTAACATTAGGGGCAACATAGAAACCATGGGGAAACCCATAGTGGAGAAAACGCATCAAAAACGCATATGCGGTTTTTTCGAGCATGATGCGTTTTTCCAAAACCCGATGCGTTTTTTCAAAATTTGATGCGCTTTTTCCACTTTTCTATTATTGATTATAATAATTGAAGAATCTAGAATGTAAAATGAAGTGATAGAAATACCAATCAATTGAGTGAGTACACAAAGGAATGGTTATCCAATGACGTTCTCTTATCTTAAATTAAATTTTTTAAAATTTTTGAAGTGAAATGTATAAACATACAATATATCTTTATTAAAGTTTATTTTATTAATGTCAGTTTATAAATAAAATTGTCTATAGAGATATGTAATGATATGTACTAAAGAATAGCTATATATGAAGATCAACAATCCATGCCGGGTATTTGATGAGGTTCATGTTGGAGGAGTATATAAAGAAGAGGGTAAAAGCACTCGCAATATAGCCACTGAGGAAGAGGGAGACCCCTCGAAACGCGTCTGGCTGGTCCTGCGAGTGATATACTACCCATCTGAACCCGAGGAAAGAGACTTATACATTATCGGTAACAATATCAGCGAACACAAGCTTCTTGATACCAGCGATACAGAAGCTGATAGGAATTATCGCGAGACTACGCGACTCCTGCACGCTGCTTCCTGGAAGGTGACACGCATCAACATCACGTGGTAACGCCGAGACCAGAGAGGAACAAGCGGCAAGTTTGAAAGCTCTATAACCGAACGCTATAAAGTACCTTATACACAGCAACAAGCACCCTGAAAGTCAAGGTAAGAGGGTTCACAGCGAGGGGGACGCCCCATCTAAATAACCCGAATATTACCTATATCCTTGTACTTGGAGTGCGGACTTTGTTTGCTGTTTCATCTGTATCTTCACTTTGCCACAGCATTGTTACCAAATACTGGACTGAAAACAAGTTGCTACAACAATTTTATAATTTTATATGGACACAGTTCATCACCATTTATTTTTATTCTTTTCTCACAGCAATTTTTCCTATAACCTTTATTATTAATTAATAATTTTTCTTATATTCCACATTTCACCAAATATCTACATCACAATGCATATATTGATGTAAGCAATTTCTGAATCCTAACAGTACTTGATAAATATAGATAAGCTATACCAAGCCCAGTGCTTATATGATTATTTTATATGTTTTATAATTTTTATGTGATATTTTATTGCAAATTTTAATATATAAATATTCTACTATAGACATACCAGTTGTTGAGTGCCTGTTTTATTTTTATTTCTATTACGCTATTATTATATTGGATGATCAGGTGAAACATCCTTAAAACAGAGCACCTTGACCACACCAACAGACACGGGTGAGCCACGATATATTTGTGTCTTTTTATAGATATATATATATATATCTATAATATGTGTGTATGTGTCTTGTCAGGGGGACATATATGTGTATCTGCCATGGCTCTCCCCCAGGTGTGTGTGTATATATGTGTATATATATATATATATATATATATATATATGGGCCTATAACTGCCCATGTATGCCCCCAGGTTTATGATGAGTATATATATGTATATAGATGCGCCCCAAGTATCTATATACATATATATATATATATATATATATATATATATACTTAAGTTTCCCAGGCGTCTGCAGGGGGGTGGATATGTCTCCAGATGGCTGGTGACTTTTCAAAGGCTAAGGGTTATCAGCCTATTTACTATGCGGCCCCAACCTTGTGTTTGTGACATGGCTGGGCGTGTGGTGCTGTGAGCCTCAGGGGGCCAGCCAGTTGTCTGCTGCAATCTGAGTGCATGCATTCCGTCACACGCACATGATGATGTCACACCCCTGGAAAGGGGGGGGGGGGTGAGAGTGACTGATATATCAGTCCAAGACAAAGGAACAGGTCAGTCTCTCTTTGCAACCAGACTGGATTCAGAGACACATGAGGACTGCTGCCTGAAGGAAGAGAGGCCCATTTGGCCCTGGAGATGGCTGAGTATACGCTGGCATGGCATTGTACCTCCCTTGCAGTGCCAACCATATTCATCCCTTCCCTGCCTATCCCTTTAACCCTGTTCCCCTGATTTACCCTGTGCATTCTGTTAACCCCTGCACCCCCCCCCCCCCCCCCACTGTACACTTGCAGGGTACTTCACCCCTGCATTGCTGTACAGCTCCCCATTGTTAATCCTTAGTGTTTGTGGTTGGCTTACACCCCTGTAAGACCACCGTCTACCCTTGTCGCACCCCATAGGGATAGAATTAGTCAGGTGGGGTGGGTTGTTAATATTACTTGTATGTGTGTATTGTATAGTTAGTTTGTGGGTGGAATTTGGGAACGTGTAGTGTAGTTGAGTACTGTATATTTAGTAGTGTATTGTTACTGTATTGCGTGCTTAGTGTATTAAATACCGTTATATTTGTACCCTTTGTGTAGTGTGTACTTGTTAGCGGTAGTGAGTAAGGCGCATGCAGTTAGTATAGTGATCAGTGTAAAGCATAGCGAAAGTATTGTGTATTTATTATATAAAGGCATAAATAGGCGGAGTCATCACTAGACGGCTCCTCCTATTTAGGAAGATTAATTATCGATATTCGCATAATATTGGTCATTAATATTCCCCCTTTACATTGGCGAGTCAGGCCCACTGCTTAGATTTTGAAATCTGTGTTTGGTTTTGAGGTTAGAGGTTGGTCATCCTGTGAATTATCAGGCAAGAGAGACGCGGTCAGCGGTCTGAGCGTCTAGGACCTGATAATTCGGACAGGTGACGCGACTCTTCCTTATGGTGTTTGAGGCTAGAGGTCGGTTGTCCTGTGAATTGTCAGGCAAGAGAGACGTGGTCAGCGGTCTGAGCGTCTAGGAGAGATGTGGTCAGCGGTCTGAGCGTCTAGGACCTGATAATTCGGACAGGTAACGCGACTCTTCCTCACAGCACCAAGCGCAGATCAAAATCTTTAGCAGAGAATCTATAATTGTTCTGTGAATTAATATTTTGCTATTCGCTTTCAACGGTCACTGCATCGCTCAAGTGATTGCGAGGGAGAAGAGGACACGTCACTGAAGAAGATCCATCTTCATTGGAGCGGCGTACAAGTCCAGCGGGAAACGGGAAGAAGCGATCCGGGAAAATGGACTTCTTCCAAGCAGCTGCTAGGACGAAGAGGTACGGCCCCAAGGAGAAGATGGATGCTCAAACGGTGAGTATGGACTTCCCCACACTGCAACACTTGAGCAGACACAGCACATTCAATCCCATCCTCCCCACCACATACAAGTCAGCAGAAATGCTGTGGTCCGATTTGTTGGCACAGGCTTGTAGTTATGACAAGCTTTGTGTGAACAAACGGATGGTGTTAAACAAAGCCACTAAACGGCTTCAGATGCTAGCCAAACTCGTTCATACGTTTGAGGCTAGCATCTGTAAGCCAAAGGAAGTGGCTCTGGTATCTCAGTCAACGGAGACAATTCCTCCGGCCGTTCACTGCCTATGCTGTGCGAGTAATTCGGACCAGGTTTTGGCATTACAGGCACAGCTGGCGGAGAATGTGCAGTCTACTGTTGACCGAGATGCGCAGGTGGCTAGGATACAGTCACAGTTAGTAAAGCTGCAGAAGCAGAAGGAGGAAATTGAGGCTAAGTTGACCCAGTCTTATACTGAGGTCAAGGCCTTCAAGGAGCGGACTGCCTCTACTAATGTGACGGTAGCCAAATTGAAGGCTCAGGTTGTTGTAAGCTCCCAGATAATTTCGGGCATGCAACAGGTCATCACCAAGTTGGTGCCGGCCCTTTCTTTTCCCATAAAGTCAGGGTCGGAATATCCCAAAACTTTGCCCTATACAGGGCAAATAGGGGGGAGAGTAGTCTGTGACAGGCCAAATCACCAGACCAAGCCTGTCCAGACTAACAGAGATTTCTCCCTGACTTTGGGGAAAAGAAACATCGTGAAAAGTGCCTCCCTGAAGATGGAACAATTCAGGGAGCGCGGTTGCAGTGTGGACGGACCTAGGCCACACCAGGCAAACATCAAATGCTTTGCTTGTGGTGGCTTGGGTCATATAGCGAAGCACTGCAAAACACACAGGACAGTAAGCCCAATCAGGTGCTTCAGGTGTGGGAACAAAGGACACATTGCAAGGAATTGCCCTTGTGCAAGTAATTGCAATGTGTCCAGTGATGGGATTCAGGTAGCAAATCGTGCAGCGGGGTCTAGTCAGCTTGGCCATAAAGGGGTAACCTCTTGGCAGCATCATCAGCTGCTGAGGAGCCAGAGTGGCCAAGCTAGGCTAGGCAACATTTGACACCCCTGTACTATTTGTTACACCGTTTGTACCCTATACATGTCCATGTTGTGTGTTTTTGTTGTCCATTGTAACGTTCTCTTTGATGTTGATGGTGGTCCTTGTCTATGAGTGTGTTCCACCAGGCTGATTTATGTAGTGTTGTAATGTCCCGTCTGCTGTCTTGTTTCATTCTGTGTCCCCTTGGAGCGGAGCAGTGTTATACTGTGGATCGAGAACGTATAGGGTCGCGAGCAGATAATATCACACGGGAAATCCTGCTGGTCGGGAGAAGGCATAAGGACCTTCTTCATGCAGCACACAAAGGATGATGTGATATTATTCTGGGCAACCAGGGTCTCGGATCGATACAGATAACACTGTTGTGCTCAAGGTTTTCGGTAGGGCTGTGTTGCGCTGGGGACTGGGGCGGACAGACAACATTGGTGTAATGTTGTGCTGCGCACTTAATTCTAGTCCGAGCAGGTAGCACAGCTCTGATAGGGATTGGACGCAGAGTGTTTGGCAGCAGAGGGTGGACTGTGTTCTTGTGTTGTGGGGTCCTGGGGAGCCGGGGCATGCCTATGCCGTTGGTTCTGCGGGCCTCCGCAAGATGGGATCACAGGGGGAAGTCAGCCTGGGTACACATGAGTGGACAGGGATGCGGTGCCATCAAGATGGTGCTTTGTCCACAGAACTCCAGTTATCCTAACCTAGTAGGGAGGCCATCCTTATCTGTTGGTGCAGAGGGATGTGTAGCAGAGGACACGCTCCTCTGAAGGTAGGGTGTTCAGACACCAGTGTTGGGATAATGAGGAGTCCTGTGAGACAAAGGGCAGCCCAATACCTTTCTCTACCCATGGGTCAAAGGTATTGGTGCTGGGAATTTTTGTACATGTAACTGCACCATTAGGGGAGAAATTCCCCTGGGAGCACCTGGTATTTTCTTCTGCCATAGGTTTTATATGGAGCGGAAGAAAAACCCAGGAGAGGCCACGGAAGAGGCCAGCTATTCCCCCTGACACTCTTGGGAGGCTCCAGAGGATCCCACTGGATTTTGGCAACCAAGCGACCTCTGCCTAGAGGTGTTTTAGAGATGGAGGACTGTGCCACAATCCAGCGGGAGCATTATTTAAAGCTCTGGAGGAAGATTTGGAGACGTTCGGGTGGAAGAGCATATCACTTGTTTCACCCAGTGAAACTTCTTCTGGTTCTGGTGATCGTCATCTACAGTCGGAGGGTCAAGGGACTTATTGACCAAAATACACCAGAACCAGACAGAACTGTACAGAACTATCCGGAGGAGGAGGCTCAGGACATAACCAAACATGGTTCCTGTAGCCAAATATTATTGTATGGACACGTTTTGTTTTCAATGGGGGTTCGGGACGTATAACATGTACTACCCTGAAACCCCATAGCACATTGTATTGGATTTTGTTTGTCGGTCGATGGTGTACCCATAGACACTCTAGGTACAAATGTGTGACAGCCCAAAACTCGCCCAACGCACTGTGGTGAGCTATATTTTGACTGTACACATTTGCATCCTATATTCGTTTCCCATTGACACAGGGGTCTACGACCTACCTGTGTCTTTGGAGGTAGAGAGGAATGCCAGGTTGCATGAGTCTCTATGGGTACACACATGTATGGAATTTGGTTTTGGGAGGGATATGACATGTATTTTGTGTGAATGGGGATAAGGTTAGGTCACGATAGGGACAGGCATCATTCATTTGCCACCTTGAACCCTGGAACGGTGAAGTTCTTAAGGGAAGGGCTGGATGTGTAGTGTGGCGGAGGTGTTCTCCGCAGTAGAATTTAGGTACTATGACATCACCGCTTAAGAGTCTGACCTGCCTTGTAAAGACCTATTAATCTGTCCACGGGAGAACCGCACCCGTCAAGATGGAAACAGACATTGGAAAGTTGTGATAGAAGAAAGTTGGGACTGAGACTGTGAGGGTGAACCCGCTCCAGATTCCTTGGAGGCGGGCCATACCGGAAGATCGGCATAACTACCGAGAGACTGTGGGGGTGTGGTCACTCCAAAGTGGGGGTGGCTGACACCAAGAGACGGATAAAAGAAAGGCCAGTTAAAGACTGTAAGGGTGAACCCGCTCCAGAATTGGGGGGGACGAAGATACCTGAAGATCGGCAGAATAACCGAGAGACTGTGGGGGTGTGGTCACTCCAAAGTGGGGGTGGCCGACACTAAAAGACTGTTAAAGAGATTGTGGGTGTGTGGTATCCTAAAGATGTCAAGAAGAAGACTGTGTATCCTGTGGACGGAGTAGTAGGTTACGGTGAAGGGCAGGTCGGAGGAAAATGGATTAGGGATGTCTAAGTACCTAAAGAACAGTGTACACTACAGTTCTTCCTGAACTTCCACCTAGGATGGGGTTGAGGGGGGGGCAAATATATCTCAACCCGTTCCCCCAATATATTGTCGTATTATATAGTCCGACAACAGGGGGATTGTTGAGGAAGGGTTGAGACGTATGCATATATATCCATGCATGCCTGCAAACACGTGCGGGCATGTATGATATATATGTGCATACATTAACCACAGCATCATGGGACGATGTGCGCAGATGTGCCCAGCGTCTGCGCACGTCTGCCCATGGTGATCCCCAGGGGCTCATGGTGGCCCCTGTGGGAAATATGTGCCTCCTTTAGACCGTGCCCCTTATAATATATATATGGCTGTGGCCCCCTATAACATATATATATAGATATATATATATATATATATATCTATAATATGTGTGTATGTGTGTTGTCAGGGGGACATATATGTGTATCTGCCATGGCTCTCCCCCAGGTGTGTGTGTATATATGTATATATATATATATATATATATATATATGGGCCTATAACTGCCCATGTATGCCCCCAGGTTTATGATGAGTATATATATGTATATAGATGCGCCCCAAGTATCTATATACATATATATATATATATATATATATACTTAAGTTTCCCAGGCGTCTGCAGGGGGGTGGATATGTCTCCAGATGGCTGGTGACTTTTCAAAGGCTAAGGGTTATCAGCCTATTTACTATGCGGCCCCAACCTTGTGTTTGTGACATGGCTGGGCGTGTGGTGCTGTGAGCCTCAGGGGGCCAGCCAGTTGTCTGCTGCAATCTGAGTGCATGCATTCCGTCACACGCACATGATGATGTCACACCCCTGGAAAGGGGGGGGGGGGTGAGAGTGACTGATATATCAGTCCAAGACAAAGGAACAGGTCAGTCTCTCTTTGCAACCAGACTGGATTCAGAGACACATGAGGACTGCTGCCTGAAGGAAGAGAGGCCCATTTGGCCCTGGAGATGGCTGAGTATACGCTGGCATGGCATTGTACCTCCCTTGCAGTGCCAACCATATTCCCTACCACTATCCCACCAACGATTTAACCCTTTGTATCCCAGACCCCATGCTGCCCCTTGTTACCCCTGATTAACCCTACTGTTTAACCTCTTCCCTGCCACCCCAGCTGGTCTGTGCCCCTGATGTCCCTAATCCATTAACCCCTTCCCTGCCAGAACCCCAGCTCTCCTGCTGGTATTAACCTCAGCACTCACTGGCAAATAACCCTTGCAGTGCTGAATCTATACCCTCTTGTAACCCCGTAGGGACAGTGAGTAGATAGTAAGGGGGATAATATTACTTGTATGTGTGTATTGTATAGTTAGTTTATGGGTGAAATTGGGAACTTGTAGCGTAGTTTGAGTATTGTATATGTGTAGTGCTGTGTATTGTTAGTGTATTGCGTGCTTAGTGTGTTAAATAAATACCGTTATATTTGTACCCTTTGTGTAGCGTGTACTTGTTAGCGGTAGCGAGTTAGTTAGGCGCATGCAGCTAGTATTAGTGATTAGTGTAAAGCATAGCGAAAGTATTGTGTATTTATTATATAAAGGTATAAATAGGCGGAGTCTTCACTAGACGGTTCCTCCTATTTAGGAATATTAATTATCGATATTCGCATAATATTGGTGATTAATATTCCCCCTTTACAATAGGGCAGGCAGGTTACAAGGAAACGTGAATGCCCTGTCTTGCGTACACTGTCTGGCAAGTGTTCACCCCCTCAGGGTTGAACAAAGGGGGAGAGGTATGTAGGAAGGCGCAAGGGTCCGTCATTGACGGAAGGTATGTGTCACCGAGATGCCTGGCCTCGATGAGGTAAGAGTCAGTAATTTTAAGTGTCAGCGGCAGTTAGTGCTGACTGACACTATTTGTTATTTAGTATGGCTGTAGAGCCTAGATGGGTCGGCTCTTACTGGGAGCAGCCAAAGTGCAGGGTGTGTGGTTTCTCCCCACGTTCTATGCCGAGTTTTGGTTTGGGATATAAAAACCCAGCCAGCAGTCTCAGCTGAGTGGATTATCCTCCACTTCACAGTGAAGCTGTGGAGACGCTGTGGTTTTAGGATCTGCATGAGGTGTGCCGTGCTAAAGGGCTGAGAGCCGCATTGCTGGAAAACAGACCACCTAAAGCCTGCAGTGGATGGCTGATAAAATAAAAACTGCTAACCAGGTGAACGTTGTGTTCTGTGGACTTTCCATGTTGTGAACATACACCAATACTGCAAACTGTTATTTCGTTTTGCGTTTTGTGTGAATAAACACTGAACAATTTAAGTTAAAGACTTTGTGATTGCCTCTATACTGCATCCGCTAAGCTACCTACCAGAGAAAATCCCCACAACTGTATGTCACATATATTTTTTGGATGCGCACACTTTACACTGGAGATGTGGCGCAGCTAATGTCACTGTCCGCAGCAGACACCATCTCCAGAAAAAGTACACTGTATGTCACAGATAAAAAAAATCTGCGCACACGTTACACTGCAGATGTGGCACTGGTTATGTCACTGTTAGAAGTGGACAACGTCTATTGAAAAAGTACACTGTATGTCACAGATATTTTTTGGATGCGCACACTTTACACAGGAGATGTAGCGCAGCTAATGTTACTGTCTGCAGCGGATACCGTCTACAGAAAAAGTACACTGGATGTCATATATTTTTTGGATGCACACACTTTACACTGGAGATGTGGCGCAGCTAATGTCGCTGTCTGTAGCGGCCTAACTAGTGTACGCTATTTAGCACAGGATGCGCTAAAAATAGATATTGCTGCACACACAATAGTCCATAAAAATACTTTTGGGTCTGTTAAGTTTTAGCAATTTAGCGCAGTTTGCTCTGGGTCTCTGAAAAGCTGTTCTAATAAAATTATTCCTATTTCACTGCCTACACTGTCTGTCCCTTCCTCAGCACAGCTCTCCCTGACTAAGAATGAGACGAACATGCGTCATTGGGTGCTATATATCACCCGATGACGCTTTCTGGCCAGCCAATCACTGTATGCCAGCAGCCAACATGGCTATGGCATTACAGTGAGCTCAGCACTTACCTGCACGCTTGTTGGCTGCGTAGCAGCCAAGAAACGTGCGAGGCGGAGACTCAAGCATTGTGCTCGAGCACATGTGGTATTCGGCCAAATACAGCCATGTGCCGAGCATCGAGATGCTCGAGCCAAACAGGGGTTCAGCTGACAATGCTCGATCATCACTATTTATCACCTCTTAGTAATTTAGAGATAACGTCTATTAGATGACAGGCACAAAGTGAAAGTGAAAGTACCAGTCACACAGCTAGAAAACAGTTAACCCTTTATGACAGAACAGCTCAATATTTTTAATAAAGGTCAATTGGAAAAATTATTTTTTTGCCCAAAAATAGTGACATGCAATCATAAATAAAAATTGCCTCTAAAGGTGTACACAGCCTTTAAGGTAAGCACCTCAACTGTTTTTCAGTTGAAGTCCTAGTATTTTTTCTGTTTCAGCTCTATTTTGGCTTTTATATGGCTTTTCAAATTTATTAATAGGGCTCCATTCATCTGACAGAGAACAAAAATGTTTAGTTTTGGCCTCCATTTTGGTTGTATCCGTCAATATACCTTAAGTCCACCACACTGCATGGTGTCCTTTTTTTTGCCTTTTTTAGTAATTGGAGTGAATGGGCGATGTATGGCCCCTTATGCTTGTTCAGTGGCATATGTTAGTGTTTTTATTTGGAGGTATACTACAGGAAATCTTCCTGACATGTACCTCCAACTCAAACCCAGTGTGTGCAAAGCCTTAACTCAATGTCATTTCTTCAGAAAGATAAATGAGATGATTGCCATTAACTTCACATCTGGTCTCCTGGCTTCTTGCTTACAAGCATGAACTGCTAACATTGTACTTGTATCAAAATCTATTTGACATAGGAAGAAAAATGACTATGCTGCCTATGATTACAGCTTTGAAACAAAGTTGTCCCTCACTGTATTATTCCAACAAGTATAATGCAAAAGATAGGCTATGATTTTACTGATTGTACATTCATAAGTTACATATTCCGAATTGTTGATATTAAGGAACAGGAATTTGTGAACTGCCAAAGACAGTTGGCTCATGGAAACCCTAGGATTGTGTATTATAAAGGGTAAGCTTCAAATAACTGTATTTTCCCTTATGGTGTTTGGATGTGGTGTTTAAATCAATAAATCATAACAAATGTCCCTAGGACTGCCTTACACCTATTATCCTACACCTCCTAAATCCTAAAACTTAACCTTTATTGGTTTATCTTAAATATCTAACTATAGGATTTTAAAATTGTCAGTAGTCTCAACCCCTCATAGTCCTATATACATATGCTAGAACTAGCCTCCTGCCTCGAATGGCCTATCTGGAGTAGGACATTGTTGCTTGACTGGCTGCGCGCGGCCAGTATTGATACAAGCACAACAATGTGATCATTCCTATATGTGTTAGGTGAGTGACTCTCCTGGATTAAAACGTAAGATTCACGTTGCCCCCCGACATGTTTCGCCGTGCTCCGGCATCTTCAGGGGCTAGGGCAGAGTGTGAGCGTGTACTAACTCGGCTGGATTATATTACTTTTGTTTGTGATGTCATTGATTGTAGGCCGGCCTATAAGATTACTTTTATCCACCTCCCGAAGGTTGATAGGCCGCGTTCCGGCTGATGTTTACGCCCACTCCAACTTTGCCTTTTGATTGGTGTACGCCGCACTGTATCATCAAGCTGCACTGCGCATGTCTGGTAAACTTAGAAATTGCTTACCCTTGATCCGTCTCACTACGCATGTCATCTGACTATTATTTAAATTTGAAATCTCCATTCATTCTTTTTTTCAATGCAAAATATCGGCAATATAATGTCTCACATATACGCGCATGCTCAAAATAGGCGCGACCTGCTACAGCAACTGGTTCCACCAGACCGAAGTTGGATGCGATTAGAAAGGATAGTTGCCAGCAATTTTCATGACATTGAGGAAGAGATGAGCGGCAGGGGTAATATTCGAATTTGCGATAATTGTCGAATATTTTATAGAATATTGAACATATACTCATAAAATATTCTCGAATTCGCGTATTCACTATCCGTATCGCGATATTCTCGTTGTGCGTATTATGGGTGGGGCTTAGCGTGCGTGATGACGTTTTTAAAACATTGCAAAAGTAGGAAGATTTGAAAAAGGTGGCCAATAGATTCAGCGAAAAAGAGGAGGAACTCCTGATAACTATAAGTACACCACTGTACTTGATAACATTTTTTATGCATGTTTGAACAATATCTGTTTAATAATCAAGATTGTTATAAAATATTTGCGAGTGCGCAAATCTTAACTAATTTGCAAATATACAGTACAGACCAAAAGTTTGGACACACCTTCTCATTCAAAGAGTTTTCTTTATTTTCATGACTATGAAAATTGTAGATTCACACTGAAGGCATCAAAACTATGAATTAACACATGTGGAATTATATATATAATAAAAAGTGTGAAACAACTGAAAATATATCATATTCTAGGTTCTTCAAAGTAGCCACCTTTTGCTTTGATTACTGCTTTGCACACTCTTGGCATTCTCTTGATGAGCTTCAAGAGGTAGTCACCTGAAATGGTTTGCACTTCACAGGTGTGCCCTGTCAGGTTTAATAAGTGGGATTTCTTGCTTTATAAATGGGGTTGGGACCATCAGTTGCGTTGTGCAGAAGTCAGGTGGATACACAGCTGATAGTCCTACTGAATAGACTGTTAGAATTTGTATTTTGGCAAGAAAAAAGCAGCTAAGTAAAGAAAAACGAGTGACCATCATTACTTTAAGAAATAAAGGTCAGTCAATCCAAAAAATTGGAAAACTTTGAAAGTTTCCCCAAGTGCAGTCACAAAAACCATCAAGCGCTACAAAGAAACTGGCTCACATGCGGACCGCCACAGGAAAGGAAGACCAAGAGTCACCTCTGCTGCGGAAGATAAGTTCATCCGAGTCACCAGCCTCAGAAATCGCAGGTTAACAGCAGCTCAGATTAGAGACCAGGTCAATGCCACACAGAGTTTTAGCAGCAGACACATCTCTAGAACAACTGTTAAGAGGAGACTGTGTGAATCAGGCCTTCATGGTAGAATATCTGCTAGGAAACCACTGCTAAGGACAGGCAACAAGCAGAAGAGACTTGTTTGGGCTGAAGAACACAAGGAACGGACATTAGACCAGTGGAAATCTGGGTTTTGGTCTGATGAGCCCAAATTTGAGATCTTTGGTTCCAACCACCGTGTCTTCGCGCGACGCAGAAAAGGTGAACGGATGGACTCTACATGCCTGGTTCCCACCGTGAAGCATGGAGGAGGAGTTGTGATGGTGTTGGGGTGCTTTGCTGGTGACACTGTTGGGGATTTATTCAAAATTGAAGGCATACTGAACCAGATGCTGTATCTTGCAGCGGCATGCTATTCCATCCGGTTTGCGTTTAGTTGGACCATCATTTATTTTTCAACAGGAAAATGACCCCAAACACACCTCCAGGCTGTGTAAGGGCTATTTGACCATGAAGGAGAGTGATGGGGTGCTGCGCCAGATGACCTGGCCTCCACAGTCACAGGATCTGAACCCAATCGAGATGGTTTGGGGTGAGCTGGACCGCAGAGTGAAGGCAAAAGGGCCAACAAGTGCTAAGCATCTCTGGGAACTCATTCAAGACTGTTGAAAGACCATTTCAGGTGACTACCTCTTGAAGCTCATCAAGAGAATGCCAAGAGTGTGCAAAGCAGTAAAAAGGTGGCTACTTTGAAGAACTTAGAATATGACATATTTTCTGTTGTTTCACACTTTTTTGTTGTGTATATAATTCCACATGTGTTAATCCATAGTTTGCCTCCCATAGTGTGCCTCCCACTTGTTAAGGGACCAAAAGTCATGGGACAGTTGACTTCTCAGGTGTTCCATTGTCAGGTGTGTGTTTATTCCATCATTATCCCAATTACAAGGAGCAGATAAAAGGTCCAGAGTTCATTTCAAGTGTGCTATTTGCATTTGGAATCTGTTGCTGTCAACTCTCAAGATGAGAACCAAAGAGCTGTCACTGTGAGTGAAGCAAGCCATTATTAGGCTGAAAAAAAGAAAACAAACCCATCAGAGAGATGGCAAAAACATTAGGCGTGGCCAAAACAACTGGAACATTCTTAAAAAGAAGGAACGCACCAGTGAGCTCAGGAACACCAAAAGAACCCTAAGAACCCGGAAAACAACTGTGTTGAATGACCGAAGAATTATTTCCCTGGTGAAGAAAACACCCTTCACAACAGTTGGCCATATCAAGAACACTCTCTAGGAGGTAGGTGTATGTGTGTCAAAGTCAACAATCAAGAGAAGACTTCACCAGAGTAAATAGAGAGGGTTCACCACAAGATGTAAACCATTGGTGAACCTCAAAAACAGGAAGGCCAGATTAGAGTTTGCCAAATGACATCTAAAAAAGCCTTCGCAGTTCTGGAACAACATCCTATGGACAGATAAGACCAAGATCAACTTATACCAGAGTAATGGGAAGAGAAGAGTATGGAGAAGGAAAGGAACTGCTCATCATCCTAAGCATACCACCTCATCAGTGAAGCATGGTGGTGGTAGTGTCATGGCGTGGACATGTATGACTGCCAATGGAACTGGTTCTCTTGTATTTATTGATGATGTGACTGCTGACGAAAGCAAGAGGATGTATTCTGAAGTGTTTCGGGCAATATTATCTGCTCATATTTAGCCAAATGCTTTAGAACTCATTGGACGGTACTTCACAGTGCAGATGGACAATGACCCAAAGCATACTGCAAAAGCAACCAAAGAGGGAAAGAAGTGGAATGTTATGCAATGGCCAAGTCAATCACCTGACCTGAATCCAATTGAGCATGCATTTAACTTGCTGAAGACAAAACTGAAGGGAAAATTCCCCAAGAACAAGCAGGAACTCAAGACAGTTGCAGTAGAGGCCTGGCAGAGCATCACCAGGGATGAAACCCAGCATCTGGTGATGTCTATTCAAGACTTCAGGCTGTAATTGACTGCAAAGGATTTGCAACCAAGTATTAAAAAGTGAAAGTTTAATTTATGATTATCATTCTGTCCCATTTCTTTTGGTCCTTAACAAGTGGGAGGCACATATTCAAACTGTTGTAATTCCTACACTGTTCACCTGATTTGGATGTAAATACCCTCAAATTAAAGCTGACAGTCTGCAGTTAAAGCACATCTTGTTCGTTTCATTTCAAATCCATTGTGGTGGTGCATAGAGCCAAAAATGTTAGAATTGTGTTGCTGTCCCAATATTTATAGACCTGACTGTATGTAAACACGGCAAAGAAATACCAAGCACATGTACATTCTTTTTCCTGCCACACACTTTATACCACACACACACAGTCTATAGATTACTGTTCATGTTTTGTTGGTCAGTAGAATGTTTTTTTTGTCTGACCGCCAGTAATTGCTGGTTCAATGCTGACATTTATTCTTAATACGTGTATTTAAAAAATGTGCGATTTTATGCTTGCATCTTTATCCTGCAGCGAATGTTGTAGAAGGGGTATGATAGCCGGAAACAGGAGGAGAAGCAGAAAATTGCCAAGAGGGTCAAGGATCTTCTAGAAAAGAAGTTTCACCGCACCCACACTGATCTGGACATAATAAAAAAAATGGTCAGACCTGAAGAGGAGGCACCCTGACAGGATCACAGAGCTCAGTAAGACAGTAAGCCCAGGTACAATGTTTTTTTTTTTTTCTATCGCCAACAATCTATACTGTATATATATACCTGTTACAAATTATTACTTAGTTATTACCTGGCATGACACGTGGCAAATAGTCCATTTACCTCATACATCTCTACCTCGCTGTGAGTGTATATATATATATATTGTGGGGATGTGCTCGTGGTAGGCTACGGTAGCGGCAGCAGTATTGAGGCAATCACAGACAGTCTTTGTGATACACCGTGACTTTATTCACACCAAAGGCATAACAGGCAATGTGCAGACCACACAGGGGCATATTCACATAGTGCATAAAACAAAAGTCCTTCCATAGAAAATAAACAGCAGGTTTGAGTCACCTTGGTTTGGACAGACCACAGCAGTTCTGCAGGCTTGTAAGCTACCTGCCTTTGTCTCCCTTTGGCCAGAGCCCCTTCGGCTCGTAGCACCACAGGTCCCAGGCTGTCCTTCAATGTGTGCTGCGCCCAGACTCTCCTTCACCAGCACTGACTCTGTCTGTGTAAATCTCCAGCACAGCAAGAGACACCCCACCCCCATCATCAGCAAGCTGGGTTCTTTAAAGGCCCAGCTCCACCAAAAACCTGGGCTGGCCGTGGGGAACAGGCACCCCCCCACTCTTTACCTGTTCCCAGTAAGAACCGGCCCGGACACGCTGCGCCAGCAGCATTCGCCGCTGTAACCGCAATGATCCGGTTCTTACTCCACCGAGGCCAGGACCTCTGGTGGCACGTATCGTCCGTCCATTATTATTCCGGGGACTCTCCTACATATCCCCCCCCTTTGTTCACCCCTGAGGGCTTGAACATACTGTTCAAGCCTGAGGGGGTGAACACACGCACAGCAGTGTACCCGGGACAGGGCATCTGCGTTCCCCTGTAAGCGGCCGGCCCTGTGCTCAACAGTGAACTTAAAGTTCTGGAGGGACAAGAACCACCTGGTAACCCGAGCGCTCCCCTCCTTAGCCCGACTCATCCACTGGAGAGGGGAGTGGTCGGTCACCAGACGGAACCTTCTCCCCAGAAGGTAATATCTGAGAGACTCGAGTGCCCACTTGATGGCGAGGCACTCTCTCTCCACAATGCTATACCGGGTTTCTGCTGGGGTAAGCTTGCGGCTTAGAAAAACCACGGGGTGCTCTTCCCCGTTGAGCTCTTGGGAAAGCACAGCCCCTAGTCCTACTCCCGAGGCATCTGTTTGAACTACAAACTCCCGCTTGAAGTCGGGCGTCACCAGAACTGGGGACTCACATAGGGCCGACTTCAAACGGGAGAACGCCTCCTCCTCCTTCTCCCCCCAGCGAACCATCACCGACTTTCTACCCTTCAAGAGGCCGGTTAACGGGGCTGCTAAGGTGGCAAAATGGGGAATGAACCTCATGTAGTACCCAATCAGGCCCAAAAATGACCGTACTTGCTTGGACGTACGAGGCCTGGGCCAATTCCGGATTGCTTCAACTTTATTCACTTGGGGCCTAATGACTCCGCGTCCAATCACATACCCCAAATAGCGAGCTTCCTCTAGTCCCACCGAGCATTTTTTTGGGTTGGCAGTTAACCCCGCCTTCCTTAGAGAATCTATCACTGCCTGAAGTTTTGACAAATGACCCTCCCAGTCTGGGCTAAACACGACTATATCATCCAGATACGCGGAGGTATACTGGTGATGGGGCTTGAGGACGACATCCATCAGACGCTGGAACGTAGCCGGAGCGCCATGCAACCCAAAAGGCAACACCCTATACTGAAAAAGCCCCTCCGGGGTGACAAAGGCCGTCTTCTCCTTTGCCGCCTCCGTCAGAGGTACCTGCCAGTAGCCCTTCGTGAGATCTAGGATCGAAAAATACCGGGCTTTTCCCAGCCGCTCTATCAACTCGTCTACCCGAGGCATGGGATAGGCGTCAAATTTTGATACCTCATTCAATTTCCTAAAATCATTACAGAACCGTAATGAACCATCCGGTTTGGGAATAAGGACAATCGGGCTAGCCCACTCGCTCTTTGACTCTTCTATGACCCCTAGACGTAGCATCGATCTTACCTCCTGCGAAATGGCCTGTCGCCGAGCCTCCGGTACTCGGTATGGTCTTAGGCGGACTTTCACCCGGGGCTCGGTGACAATGTCATGCTCGATCAAGGTGGTACGTCCAGGAAGGTCAGAGAATACGTCCCTATTCCGACTAACAAATTCTTTCACCTCTTGTGCTTGTTTGGTCGACAGTCCGTCCCCTATCGTCACCCCAGCGGCGTTCTCCGGAACACCTGGTGACCCCGGGTCACTCCCTGACGTCCCGACAGAGGGCGGGCTGTCTGCAAACAAATTCTCTCTGTCTCTCCAAGGTTTTAGTAGATTCACATGATATACCTGTTCGGGCTTCCGCCTCCCTGGCTGGTATATCCTGTAATCAACTGGGCCCACCTTCTCCTTAACTTCATAGGGTCCTTGCCACCGGGCCAAGAATTTACTCTCGACCGTGGGCACGAGTACAAGAACTCGGTCCCCCGGGTGAAATGTCCTTACCCGGGCGGTTCGGTTATATACCCGACTCTGGGCCAGTTGTGCCGCTTCCATGTGCTCATGGACGATCGGCAACACGACCCCTATTCGGTCCTGCATTTTTCCTATGTGTTCTATCACACTTTTATGAGGCGTAGGCTGTTGCTCCCATGCTTCCTTAGCGATATCCAGTAGCCCACGGGGATGTCGCCCATATAACAACTCAAAGGGCGAGAACCCCGTGGACGCCTGGGGCACTTCCCGTACCGCAAACAAAACATAGGGCAACAGTAAGTCCCAATCTCTCCCGTCCTTAGCCACGACTCTTTTTAGCATGGACTTCAGGGTCTTATTAAACCGTTCTACTAACCCATCGGTTTGGGGATGGTAGACGGACGTGTGCAGGTGTTTAATATTTAATAGCTTACACAATTCCTTTGTTATTTTGGACATAAAGGGTGTCCCCTGGTCCGTCAGAATCTCCTTTGGTATCCCCACCCGGGCAAACATACTCATGAGCTCTTTAGCTATTACCTTGGCCGACGTATGGCGCAATGGGACCGCCTCCGGATAGCGAGTGGCATAGTCTAACACTACCAGGATGTGTTGGTGACCTCGGGCTGACTTAATAATGGGGCCTACCAGATCCATGGCGATCCTTTCGAAGGGCACCTCTATAATGGGCATAGGTACCAGTGGACTGCGATAACTGAGGTTGGGGGCTAGTCAGCTGACACACTGGACAGGACTGACAGAACCTCCGGACTTCCTCATATATCCCAGGCCAATAGAACCGTTGTAGAATTCGCTCCAGCGTTTTCTTAACCCCCAGATGACCACCCAACACATGCGCATGCGCTAAATCCAAGACCATTCGCCGGTAAGGCTGGGGCACCACCAGTTGTTCCACCACCTCCTGCCTCACCTTGTCTACCCTATATAACAGGTCCTGGTTATAGGCCAGGTGAGGAAATACGGTATCGGCGCCGGGACGCTGGGCAACACCATTAATCACCGACACACCTTCTCTAGCCCGCAATAACGTCGAATCCTGGAGCTGTGCGGTCCCGAAGGTTTCTCGGGGTACCTCCAGATCCAGGATGGACGAACTTTCTACTGTCTCACCCGCCAATACTTCTAGGGGAAACCGGTCAGGGTTACACTCTACCTCCTCTACGGTGACCCCTACAGCTGGGGCCCCTGCCTCGGGGTCCTCGGGCTCGGGACCTGGACATTTTCCTTCCCCATAGGTAGGCAACCCGTTCCTCCACAAAGTCCAGAACAGGGGAAAGTCCCTCCCCAATATTGCGGCATAAGGGAGCCGTCTCCCCACCCCGACGACATGTGGTACCTCCTTTCCACACACTGCCAGGGTAACCTTAGTGGTGGGATACTCCCTGCGATCCCCATGTATACAGACAATGGTAAGGGTTCGCCTTTCTGGGAGTTTTTCCGTTACCAGCGACTCATGGACCAGAGTTACCAGGCTCCCAGAGTCCAGCAGGGCCTGCACGGAGTGTCCATTAACAACGACATCACACACCGGAGGGTTGTCCGCCGCCAGCAGGGGGTCAGCTATATACACCGGTTGGGCATAAAAAGAGGACCGGCGAGCGAACCCGCAGTCCATGGGTTCGGATGCCCTAGGGCAGTTGGATGCCACATGTCCCCAGTCCTGACAATGCCAACATCCTGATCCTCGCAGCCTCCCTCCTCCCCAGGGTATTCCTCCCACGGACTGGAGATCCACTCCCCTCCTTATGTGGTGGGATCCCTTTTTCAGGATCCCGGGTCGGCAACGGGGGCTGACGTGACTTCGGTAGTACCGCTGAGTCCCGCACCAAATCCTGAGTGGCCATATACCTCTCCACCAGGCTAACCAGTTGTTCCAGGTTGCCTGGATCGCCTTGTCCCACCCAGCGCTGTATGGCTCTCGGGAGGGTACGCACGAACCTGTCGACCACGACCCTTTCAACCATCTGAGAAGTGCTCAATATTTCAGGCTGAAGCCATTTTTTTACTAGGTGAAGTAAGTCATAGGCTTGTGACCGGGCGGGTCGGGACTCGGCAAACACCCACTGATACACCCTGTGCGCTCGCACATAGGTGTTTACCCCCAACCTGGCCAACACCTCAGCTTTTAGCCTCTCATAGTCCTTGGCCTCATCGCAGCTGAGGTCAAAATAGGCCTTTTGTGCGTCCCCCACCAGAAAAGGCGCCACCACCTCGGCCCACTGCTCCAACGGCAGCCTCTCTTGCTCCGCGGTTCTTTCGAATACCATCAAGAATGCCGCTATATCATCTCCCGGACCCATTTTCCTCAGGGCGGATCGGACTTTGTCCCTGGCGGTAGACACAGTCGGGGTTGTCGCAGTTGAAACTCCTTGCAGGGATGTTCGCACCGACTCTTGCATGGCTACCAGCTGCTGCATTAGGAGATTGTTTGCTGCTGTGCACACATAGCCTCCTCATGTCTTTTTTGCTGTAGCTCATTACTTTCCCTCTGAGCCTGCAATGCCTGTTGCTGCTGTACATTACTCTGAATCAGGTGCTTAATGGCCTCCTCCATCTTGTCAGGAACCATAAAACTTGCAGGCCTGATATATGACATGCAGTCCAACACAACTTTTGCCTCAGGCCTGCCTCACTGCAGGAATGCCCGCTCCAAGCCACCAATTGTGGGGATGTGCTCGTGGTAGGCTACGGTAGCGGCAGGCAGTATTGAGGCAATCACAGACAGTCTTTGTGATACACCGTGACTTTATTCACACCAAAGGCATAACAGGCAATGTGCAGACCACACAGGGGCATATTCACATAGTGCATAAAACAAAAGTCCTTCCATAGAAAATAAACAGCAGGTTTGAGTCACCTTGGTTTGGACAGACCACAGCAGTTCTGCAGGCTTGTAAGCTACCTGCCTTTGTCTCCCTTTGGCCAGAGCCCCTTCGGCTCGTAGCACCACAGGTCCCAGGCTGTCCTTCAATGTGTGCTGCGCCCAGACTCTCCTTCACCAGCACTGACTCTGTCTGTGTAAATCTCCAGCACAGCAAGAGACACCCCACCCCCATCATCAGCAGGCTGGGTTCTTTAAAGGCCCAGCTCCACCAAAAACCTGGGCTGGCCGTGGGGAACAGGCACCCCCCCACTCTTTACCTGTTCCCAGTAAGAACCGGCCCGGACACGCTGCGCCAGCAGCATTCGCCGCTGTAACCGCAATGATCCGGTTCTTACTCCACCGAGGCCAGGACCTCTGGTGGCACGTATCGTCCGTCCATTATTATTCCGGGGACTCTCCTACAATATATACACACATACAGTCCTGATCAAAAGTTGAAGACCACTTGAAAAATGGCAAAAAATCTTATTTTACATTGTTGGATCTTAGCAAGGTTTCAAGTAGAGCTTCAACATGCAACAAGAAGAAATGAGAGTGAGACAAAACATTTTTTGAGCATTAAATTAATTGAAAATAACGATTAAACTGAAACAGGCTGTTTTTCAGCTGATCCAAATTTTAGGACCACATGCCTTTAAAAGGCCAAATCTGTGCAAAGATGTGGATTCATTGTCATTTTCTGTCAGGTAGTCACACATTGTGATGGCAAATGCAAAAAAACTCTCCTTTTTTGAACATGGTCGGGTTTGTTGAACTGCATAAGCAGGGTCTCTCACAGCGCGCCATCGCTGCTGAGGTGGGACGCAGTAAGACAGTCATTTGGAATTTCTTAAATGATCCTGAGGGTTTTGGAACAAAAAAGTCAAGTGGAAGACCCAAAAAAATTTCATCAGCACTGAGTCGGAGGATCCAATTGGCTGTCCGTCAAGACACTGGACGATCCTCGACCCAAATTAAGGCCCTTACTGGTGCTGACTGCAGCCCAATAACTATCAGACGGCATCTGAGACTGAAGGGCTTCAAAAACAAAAAAAGACGCCTTCAAAGACTTTATCTCCTTGAAGGCCACAGAACTGCTCGTTTGGACTTTGCAAGAGAGGACCAAACATGGGACATTCAAAGGTGGAAGAAAGTTTTATTCTCTGATGAGAATTTTTTTTTACCTCGATGGTCCTGATGGTTTCCAATAGAGATGTCCCGAACTATCCGCCGGCGAACAGTTCCTGGCGAATATCGCATGTTCGCGTTCGCCGCGGCGGGCGAACATATGCGATGTTCGGTCCGCCTCCTATACGTCATCATTGAGCAAACTTTTACCCTGTACCTCACAGTCAGCAGACACATTCCAGCCAATCAGCATACCCTCCCTCCCAGACCCTCCCACCGCCTATCAAAAAGCAAGGACAGCATCCATCTTAGATTAATTCTGAAGCTGCAGTGTCACAAAGATGTAATCGCAATGCGATTAATACAGGTTATATTAATCGCATTGCGATTACAACTTAGAGCTGGGTTCCTAATGGTTATATTGATAGAATATAACGAAGATTGAGAATATAGTGCTATATTCGTTGTCAATTCTAGCAATACAACCATTAGGAACTCAGATCTAAGTTGTAATCGCAATGCGAATAATGCAGGTTATATTAATCGCATTGCGAATTCTACTTAGAGCTAAGTTCCTAATGGTTGCATTGCTAGAATTAACGAATTTAACGAATATAGCACTATATTCTCAATCTTTGTTATATACTAGCAATACAACCATTAGGAACCCAGGAGCTCTAAGTTGAATTCGTAATGCGATTAATATAACCTGCGCTAATCACATTGCGATTACAACTTTCTCAAATCCGACAGTACATTCTAGCATGGAGCCGTTCCCATGGTGATGGGGACGCTCCATGAGCACGGAAGTCGGCAGAAGCTCTAAGTTGAAATCGCAATGCGATTAATTCAAGTTCTATAAATCGCATTGCGATTTCAACTTAGAACTTCTGCCGACTTCCGTGCTCATGGAGCGTCCCCATCACCATGGGAACGACTCCATGCTAGAATGTACTGTCGGATTTGGGAAAGTTGAAATCGCAATGCAATAAATTCAAGTTCTATAAATCGCATTGCGATTTCAACTTACCACACTCTGCGTCAACTATGTAATTTTCCATGGGAGTTTTGCCATGGATCCCCCTCCGGCATGCCACAGTCCAGGTGGTAGTCCCCATGAAACAACTTTTCCATCACTATTGTGGCCACAAAGAGTCCCTGTGGGTTTTCAAATTCGCCTTCCTATTGAAGTCTATTGCGGTCCGCATGTTCGCGAACACTTGCGGAAATTCGCGTTCGCCGTTCGCGAACGAAAATTTTTATGTTCGCGACATCACTAGTTTCCAACATTACTGGCATGCCAAGCAGATCCCACCTGAGATGTTTTCTACGCGCCACAGTGGAGGGGGCGCCATAATGATCTGGGGTGCTTTTTCCTTCAGTGGAACAATGGAGCTTCAGGAAGTGCAGGGGCATCAAACGGCCGCTGGATATGTCCAGATGTTGCAGAAAGCATTCCTCATGACTGAGGGCACTCGTCTGTATGGTAACGACTGGGTTTTTTAACAGGACAACGCTACAGTGCACAATGACCGCAGGACAAGGGACTTCTTTCAGGAGAATAACATCACTCTTTTGGCCCATCCTGCATGTTCCCCTGATCTAAATCCAATTGAGAACCTTTGGGGATGGATGGCAAGGGAAGTTTACAAAAATCGACAACAGTTCCAGACAGTAGATGCCCTTCATGCGGCGGTCTTCACCACTTGGAGAAATGTTCCCACTCACCTCATGGAAACGCTTGCATCAAGCATGCCGAAACAAATTTTGGAAGTGATAAACAATAACGGCGGAGCTACTCATTACTGAGTTCATTTTTGAAAGTTGGAATTCTGTTTTTGGGGGGGCGGGGGTTAGAGGTTTTTGGGAGGTGTGGTCCTAAACTTTTGATCAGCTGAAAAACAACCTGTTTCAGTTTATTAGTTATTTTTATTAAATTAAATGCTCAAAAAATGTTTTGTCTCACTCCCATTTCTTCTTGATCCAGCCATGCTAAATATGATTTTTTTGCCATTTTTCAAGTAGTCTTAAACTTTTGATCAAGACTGTATATATATATATATATATATATATATATATATATACACACAGCGCGGTAGTGATGTATGATGTAACTGGCTGATTTCGTACTTTGCAAACACACATAATAATAAATATATACGTGTGTGTGTATATACATAATCAGCAATCATCATTCTGTATTACAGTAAAAGGCCCCATCCATTATTACATTAAATACAGTACATCCCCCACTTAGGCTAGTTTCTCACTAGCGGCACGGACCTCCGCCATGCTGTTAAGGCGGGTGAACAGCCTGGCGGATCCGTTCTGACGCTAGTGTACTTTTGACACAGTACTTCCACTCTGGCCCCATTAACTATCATGGGAGGGGGGTGGAGTTCCGGGGTCGGCACTCCGCTAACCATGCCGACATGTCGTAGCTTTATTCTGGCCGCATCTTGGCATGGTTTGTCGTTCCGGCCCGAAACTCTGTCCCGCTCCCATGATAGTCAATGGGGCGAGAGCGGTAGTCCTGGTCCACACATACACTAGTGGCAGGACAGATCCGACAGGCTGTTCAGGCTGTTCTGCAGGTCCATGCTGCTAGTGTTAAACTAGCCTTAAAGGGGTTGTCCCCATTTTTATAATTATAGTAAATATCGTATACATAGCTATTGAGATGTAAATCATCAGCACTAAACCAAATACTCCACAAAATACAATAATTGACTCGAATTCCTAATTGTAACAAGATAATTTTTTTTCTAACAGTAATTAAAAAAAAATGAAAAAAAAATATGTAAAAAATGAAGGAGGATCACCTTAAAGCGGTGAGGGCAATACGGGACCAGATGCAGAAAGCCACGGCAAAGCTGCATCAATTTGAAAGCATGCATAAGAAGGACCTGAAAGAGTTAATGGATCTGCAGGAAGACCTTCAAAAATTTCCATATAGCAAATTTATTTATATTATTTTTAGAACTAAATAGATGTTTTTTTTTCAGTTTTAACGTTTCCTTTAGTTTTTTAATAATTTTATGTTTTGGTGTGATTTTAACAGAGAACTTAGCTGTAAGGATCCTTTAGTCCAGGGGCAAACTCAGCAGGGTCCGGACAGACAGCAGTAGTTGGTATATGTTAACAATGTAGTATAAGGCCTACACATAAATAAGCTTAATGAGGACAGCAGCAGAAGGTAAAGGTAAGGGAGTATTTTGAGGCCTACACATAAGAAATCAGCTTGATATGGACAACAGCATCAGGTAAAGCTAACTGTGTAGTATGAGGCCTTCACATAGCTAGAAAGGATCATGATGAATTGACAACAGCAGCAGGGAGATGTTACGTTTACAGTGTAGTTTAAGTCAAACACATAGCTCGGCCTAACTCAGCATAATCAATCATTTTGTAGGATTCTGTGGCTGGAGGGACATTAGGCAGTCACAGGATTAAAATGTTACCGTGGGCCAGTACAGGTCCCAAAAATTAGTCAATAGGCTTCACCTGACAGCAAAGAACTTTGTATTCTGTGGCTGGAGGTACATTAGACGTTCACAGGATAAATATATGTCGGCCAGTACAGGCCCCAAAAATTAGTCAATAGGCTTCACCTGACAGCAAAGAACTTTGTATTCTGTGGCTGGAGGTACATTAGACGTTCACAGGATAAATATATGTCGGCCAGTAGAGGCCCCAAAAATTAGTCAATAGGCTTCACCTGACAGCAAATAACTTTGTATTCTGTTGCTGGAGGTACATTAGACATTCACAGGATAAATATGTAAGTGTCGGCCAGTACAGGCCCCAAAAATTAGCCAATAGGCGTTCACCTGACAGCAAAGAACTTTGTATTCTGTGGCTGGAGGTACATTAGATGTTCACAGGATAAATATGTGTCGGCCAGTACAGGCCCCAAAAATTTGGCATTCAAAGGACATAAAACATGTTTCAATAAAATGTATCTGTTCGGTACTGCGCGACGTATACCCCCTCTTCCCCTCTCTCCCTGCCTGTTCAGTACTGTAAAGGCCCACAGTAAATGATACAGTGACTCCCAGAGTAATGGAATACCTTGTCCTCGATGTTGCAGCTGCGGATCCTGTTCCTCTGTGTCCTTCTTGCTTTTTCTTTTTTCTGTTTTTCTTTTTTCTGTTTTTCTTGTATTTTTGGTCCTCCTGGTCCACCGTAGCTACCACCGTGACGTCACGCAGCACTCCGTGCAAGCGTGTACGAGCGGCCTTTTTCAAACCACGAGCTGTGCCACCGGCCGGGGCAAGCTCTGCAGTTTAGATTTTATATTTTTTTACAAAAACCAACAAAAAACAAAAAATAATAAATAACCATTAGGGCAAACCTCCCCAAACCCTTCCCCATCCTGAACGGCACCTAAATAGGAGGAAAAAAACAGAAAACAGAAAAAAGAAAAAGCAAGAAGGACACAGAGGAACAGGATCCGCAGCTGCAACATCGAGGACAAGGTATTCCATTACTCTGGGAGTCACTGTATCATTTACTGTGGGCCTTTACAGTACTGAACAGGCAGGGAGAGAGGGGAAGAGGGGGTATACGTCGCGCAGTACCGAACAGATACACATTACGCATCATTCACTTGATTTTCAACGGGGGCGATACCGTTGCGGTACCGCTGCGTCAGTTTCATTATAGTGCAAGCGCCGGTGTACCACTAGTATGTTTCAATAAAACATGATCGACTCGTCACATGTTTTGAATTCCTCCGAGATCCATGCCTCATTCACTTTTAGAAATGTGAGGTAGTCCACACTGTCGTGAGCTAGGAGAGTGCGCTCATCGGTCACGATCCCCCCTGCTGTGCTGAACGTCCTTTCGGACAAGACACTGGAAGAGGGGCAAGCCAACAGTTCCATGGCAAATTGTGCCAGCTCTGGCCAGAGGTCAAGCCTGCCCAACAAATTGTCCAGGGGTTCATCGCTTCTCAAAGCGTCCACATCGGCCGTTAACCTGATGTAGTCGGACACCTGTCGGTCTAGGCATTCCATGAGGCTGGATCAGGAGGACAGCTGTCGATGGGTAGGCTGGAAGAATGATCTGATATACGAAGTGACCAACACATCTTCAAACCGCCCTCTTCTTGCAGGCGTTGTTCGATTGGTACCCGCAACTGTTTCTCTGTAAGTGGAAATTCCTCTGCCAGGCCCGCAAAAGCAGAATACAGCATTTTTTTGAAGCAAGGTCTGGAAGTGCTGCATTCTGACAGCCCTCTGTGATGGTGGTAACATTTCCGCCATTTTTTGTTTGTACCGGAAGTCTAAGTACATTGCCACCCAATACTGGTCCTTGCCCTTTATGCTTTTTATACGGGGGTCCCTCATAAAACACTGGAGTATGAAGGCCCCCATTTACACTAAACTGGAAGCAGTTGAGTGGCCTGGCTCCTGCTCATCATCCAGGAAAATGTCGTCCTCGTTCTCCTCCCCCCATCGACGGACAACACCAAGGATCCCAGAAAGGCTTAAAGCCTGCTCTTTTTGCTCCTCCTCTGCCCCAGCACCATCCTCCTCTGACTCATCTTCAGACTATTGTTGTTGACTTGTCTCAGATGGAGTAGCCCCCCCTGGGAATTCATCCGGCATTGCGACTTCCTCATCTTCCAGCTCCTGCTCCTTGACGGCTTAATCAATGACACGACGCAATGCATGCTCCAGAAATAAGGCGTAAGGTATGATGTCACTGATGGCGCCCTAGCTGCGACTGACAGTTTGGTGATCTAATCAAATGGCCACAGAAGTCTGCATGCGTCGCGCATGAGCAGCCACTGGAGTGGTGAAAAAAGAAACAAGCTCCCCAGAACCTGTCCTGCTGCTGATGAGTTCGTACAGGTAGTCATTAACTGCACATTTTTGCTGGAGCAGCCTATCAAGCATATACAAGGTAGAGTTCCATCGCGTTGGGTAGTCACAAATCAGACGTCTGATGGGCAGGTTGCGTCACCGCTGAAGGTCAGCAAGGCAAGCCATGGCTGTGTAAGATCGTCTTAAGATTTTCCTGGCCTGCCGCAAGACGTTCTAGACCCCGGGTATTTGGCAACGAATCGCTGCACGACTAAGTTCAGGACGTGTGCCATGCACGGCACGTGTTTCATTTTGCCCTGTTTCAGCATGCTCAGCAGATTGGCACCGTTGTCGTACACCACTTTACCAACTGTCTAATTGAGTGGGGTTAGCCACTGATCTGCCTATGAACGCAACAACAGACACAGCACAGCATGGCAATGTCTCACCTGGCACGTCGAATAGGTTCTGGGGATCTTGGGGGCACAGCGGAAGAGACGGTATCAGCGGGAAAGGAGGAGTCAGCCGAGGAGGAGAGGGAGGATGGAGTAGGAGGAGGAGAAGAAGTGGCAGGCCTGCATGCAATCCATGGTGGTAACACCAAATCTACACAGGTGCCACGGGTTGCATGCTTGACGGCTGTCAGAAGGTTCACCCATTGGGCAATAAAAGTTATGTTACTTCCCTGCCCGTGTTTGCTAGACTACGTGTCTGTGGTCAGATGCATCTTGGCACCGACACTGTGTGCCAGAGATACATTCACTTACCACTGAAAGTGGCCATATAGCTCTGGGACGCCTTTCTGGGAGAAATATTTCCTTCCTGGGACCTTCCATTGCAGTGTTCCAATGGCCACAAATTTTCTAAAGGCCTCTGATTCCACCAATTTATATGGCAGTAGTTGACGGGCTAGCGGTTCCGACATGCCAGCGGTCAGCCGTTGGGCAAGAGGGTTATCCGACATCTTATCATCTTTTTACCCTCGAACATTTGGGCCACGGAAGCCTGCTTTTTGCCAGATAAACACGAGGACGGCACGGTGGAAGGTGGAGTGGAGGACAATTGGGAGGAGAAAGGAAAAGGAGAAGGAAAAGGAGAAGAGGCTGGATGGTGAGGGCCTGGAGTGTGGCTTTGTGGATTCTGACGACATTGCTCCCGCTGGGCTCGGTGATGGGAGGCCAGGTGCCTTCTTAAGGCAGTTGTCCCTAGGTAAGTGTTTGGCTTACAGTGACTTATGCATTGATAGCAAAGGCTGCAGATGGCAACACTATTGTCAGCAGCGGACACGTTAAAAAAAGCCCACACTGCGGAGCCATGTGTCGGCGTCCTGGGAGCGCCAGATGTGACCGTGCATGGTAGATGGCTCGCTCCTGATACATTTGCAGTCTGCTTTTTGCCTCCTGTGCAATGTAAGTTCTGCCTGCTTCTCCTCCCTATCTGCTGCTCCGTATCTCCCTCTGAACTCCCCTCCTCTTCCTCTCTTGAGGGCACCCACGTGACATCCATCGACACATCATCATCGACGTCACCTTCCTCACCACTAACATTAGAGATCTCGGAGTAGGCAGCAACAGCGGGGACTGATCTGGGTACTGTCTATAGACTGCTGAGTGGCGACAGTTGCTACCTCCTCTTCCTGATCCAATGCCAAGAATGGCTGCGCATCTGAAATGTCTTGTAATGAATCGGAAAATAATTCCTGTGACTTTAGCAGAGGGGGATATGGTGGTGTTAGTGTCTTTGGGGGTGCACACAGCAGAGAGTGAAGAGGGTGCAGATAAAGAGGATGAGGAGGGTGCAGAAGCGGAAGGCTTAGTGAGCCACTCAAACAAGTCTGGTGCGTCTTTTGACGTAATCTCACGCACCTTTGGCAACTTCTCACTTAGGCTCTGGCCTGGTTCTCCTGCCCGACCCCTACCACCCCTACGGAAGGGCCTGCCTATTCCTCTGCCTGTCATTTTTTAAATGATCCTGTGACAAAAGTTTCTATAGAAGCGCAGTATTTGTGGAAGAAGGTATATAACACCCCGCTTCAATCAGCTGTTTTGGGGGGCGACTGGTGTATCACACCAGTTATAATTTTTTCTAGTACCATTTGTCACTGTGTGTAGCAGAGGGAACGCAGCAAAACAGCAAACAAATTCTGCAGTACCTAAATGCACTATAAAGAAAGTATATTGGTATATAACACCCCGCTTCAATCAGTCGTTTTGGGGAGCGACTGGTATATCACACCAGTTATAATTATTTTTTCCAGTACCGTTTGTCACTGTGTGTAGCAGAGGGAACGCAGCAAAACAGCAAACAAATGCTGCAGTACCCAAATACACTATCATGAAAGTATATTGGTATATAACACCCCGCTTCAATCTGTCGTTTTTGGGGGCGACTGGAATATCACACCAGCTATAATTATTTTTTGTAATTGCGTTTGTCACTCTTTGTAGTTGTAGTATTGCTGCAGAACCGCTCACCAGTCACTACCACTGCTGCACAATACAAATCCACTATAATATGCTTTCTATGTTAGAAAGTATATTATAAGTGTATTATACCCCTCTGTACTGCACACCTATCAATAGTACACCTATACCAGTCCTTAAATGGACTTTTGTGCCTGCAGCCTATCAGAGGCCTTTGCAGGCGCCGCAATGACATCGCCACGCTGCCTGAGCCGTTCAGCACGGGACACAGGCCGGAAGAGGCCTGCATCGCATCGATGCCATGGAGGTAAGTATAAGTGTTTTTTTATATGGTACAATACTGGCTGCTAGAACATGATTGGGGGCCCATCTATGGGGGGCACTTGTTAAAGGCACGTGTTTGGGGGGCCATCTATGGGGGCACTTCTTACTGACACATTATTGGGGGCACTTTTTACTACACATTATTCGGTGGCACTATGGGGGCACTTCTTACTGGCACATTATTGGGGGCATCTACTGAGGCCACAAATAAGGAGTATTTTATATGGGGGGTTCTGTATAGGGGCATTTTATACTGGGGCACATGGTGGGTACTATGGGGAAGGGGAGAGAGAAGTACTATGGGGTCATCTATGGGGGCACTAAGAAGGGGTATTTTATACTTGCAAATTATGGGGGAAACTGAGGGCATCTCCTGGGGCACTATATATGGGGCATTTTATACTGGTACATTATGGGGGGCACTAGGAGGAAGGGGGGAGAGGAGCACTACTGGCACATTATGGGGGCACTATGGGGAAATTAGCTCAACTGGGGGCATTAAAAGGGGGTATTTTTTGCACTGTCACATTATAAGGAGAATTATTACTAATAGTGGGCTTTATTACTACTGGGGATCTATGGGGAACATGATTACTAGTATGGGCACTATGGGAGCATTATTATTTCTGGGGCACAATGGGGACATGTTAGGGGCACTGTAGGAGCACTATTACTACCATGTGTGCTCTAACAGAGAATTATTCCTATTGGTGGGACTTTTGGGAGCACTAGTACTGTGGGGGTACCTTGGCAGAGTATCAGCTTACCACAATTATTTTTGGGGGAAGTTATGTTTACACCATTAGTGTCAGGGGCACTATTTGCTGGGTGCTGTTATTTTAGGGCACTGTGTTCCAATAATTTTTAAAGGGCACTATCTGCATGGTACTACTATTATCAGGGGGTTTATCTGTTTCTGCAGTATAGTATTGGGGAGCACGGTAGGCAGAGTATTGGGGATGGTAGGATGATTTGTCCAGAAGATGCAAGGATGATAGAAAAGTAGTAAACTACAATATTTTTTTTGTCAAACTGCAGAGACGAGAAATGACTGAAAAATAGTGCTCTGGTCTGAAGGTTTGAAAGGAGAAGATGAGGAAAGAGAACATCTTCATCAAAGGAGACATCACTGGATGTAAGAAGTATGGGGCGCTGTATTACCCTGTATGTTCTGTAGTGATGGGAGGGTGGATATAGAATTTGTCCCACACTGTAGCAGCCTGGCCTCAGACTTCAGGTCACACTGTGCGTGTTCTGAATTATGGGGCCTCACACCCATCTACGGCATTATCTGTACTCAGAGAGTTATTACCATGTTATCTGTGGTGTTACATAGGACTGTAGGTGATATACTATATGATCTGTAAAAAGGATCGTGGCCACAAGTTGGGGGGGCGCAATAATTGGCTTGCCCCGAGTGCTGGCAAACCACGCTACGCCACTGGGTACACGTACCTGACAGGAAGTTGTGAAGCAGCGGACACCCTATTGCTTAAGGCTTGGAGAGTTGTTTTGCTCTAAACACAAGATGAGCAGCTTATTGTCCACAACTGCCTAATCTTTCCCACAATCCTACACATGATGTGCTTCTGCTTTTCATTTCATGCACTAAAATCTGAGTCGGCAACTCTGCCACAGATGTGCCAACTGTCCATGTGCCAATTAGCCCCCTTCCAATTCAGTGGGGCTAAGTGCCAGCTCTGCTCCATTTTCTGAAGAGGCATCGGCAAACGTAAGTTTCACGTGTCCCAATAGAAATCAATGAAAAATTATGTTTTCAAAAAATTGTGAGCTAGACACTATTTTTCCTAGGAGGTGCAGTGCCATGGGCTGTAGTGCTGCTGTCGGCTCTGCTCTATCACTTTCCTGTGCGGACACTTTTATAAAACTTTATCTCCCATTAGAATCAATTGGAAATTACTTTTTCAGATAATGTGAGCTACATGAATCCTAGACGAAGCAGTGCCCCCAGCTCAGAGGACCTCCGTTATCATTGCCCTGTACGATTTTCTTTACAGTACCGCTACCTGGAATATGGTATATGCTGATGCTGGTTCTGCGCCATTAATTTCTCTGCAGAAATATTTGCAAGCAGCTGGCTTTCTCTATGTCATCTGCTAGGGGTGGGTCTGAAATACTTACCTATTGTGTGGCACGTCTGCGATTTCTTAAAGTGAAAGTAGTGGAAAAGCGGTATTGGGGATAGTCGCAAATACTGACTTCACTGTAAATTCATGCAAATTCTAGGGTATATTAGAGACCATTTTGGTTGTCATTTGTATCCCTGAAGGTTTTTTTTTAGTTTTTTTTTTTATGCTGTGTAAAGTACATTTCTATGTTTAAGTAACCTTAATAATTTTGTGATATATTCAGGGCATCTATTTATAGGGGGAAGTATTATTTATCCCAAGCATTTAGAACCTGTTTGGTTATTATACTGAAGGCTTGCATGTGGTTTTCTTCAAGCTGTGCTACATCTGTTCTGTGTTGTGGTGATCAAACATCACTGTGAGCATCTGTAAGCATGGAGGTGTGAAATAATCTTCATTGCTGTACTAAAGAGAGCTGCTACTGAGGTCATTAATAACATACCGAGTGACAAGGACTTCTTACATTGCTGCAGACATATTTCATGGTGGATCATCAATGTGTTCAAAGCATTAAATATGCAAATGTTATCTCCATTTGTACTCTCGAAAAAAAACAATAATCCAAGTGCTCAAGGAACAGTTCCATAAAGTAATCATCATGGATAAATAGTCATCACTCCTATAAGGTATGATAGATTGACATCACTATATATCAGCCATTACCAGTCAAACCACAGATGAACAGAATAATGTAAAGGGGTGGGATAGGTTGGGCAACACGTGAACAGGAACATCAGGCAATCTGAGTGACTTTGATGAGGGCCAAATTGTGATGGCTAGAAGATAGGCTCACAGTGTCTACAAAAAGGTAGGTCTTGTGGTGATGTTCACTGTATGCAGTTGTTGGCACCTAAGTGGTGTAAGGAAGGGTAACTGGTGAACTAGCAACCTGATCATGGGCTTTTAAGGCTAATTAATTTGCTTAGAAGTAGAAACTAGTCTGTCTAATCTTAATCAACAGAACTGCAACAGTAAAACAAATTGCTGAAATTTTTTTTATTGTATCACTTACCTTGGGAAGAGATGGCACCTGGAAGCACTACAGTATGTGAAGAATTCAAGCTAATGTAGGCAGTATGATGCTCTTCTAGGAAACCTTGGGTCCTGACATTCTCCCTAGCTGAAATGTGCGCAGGCATATTTGTTTGCTTAATCAACAATAAGTATTACAATGTGAAATTATGAATGCATGCAAAAAATAAAATAAAAAAATATCAGGATTTTAGGCAATAATTCACATAGGTAAATGTACTTTATAGTCACATTTTAGGGTCCATGTTATGGCTGGAGCAACAAAACCCCCTACAGTTGTTCTGAATAGAAACTTAGATCTCTACAGAGCCCTATGGTGATGTCAATTGTTCACCAGGACCATGTTATATGGTATAGTAATATTTTCATGTAAAACATTTTATAATTAAAATGCTCTCTCTAATATCACCCCGTGAGCTCGTGTTGTGTAGAATGCTGAAGATCTAACAAAATAACAAGTACTTAACTATATACAGTGCTAAACCGCCTAATTGGAGTGATAAATATGTCCTCTTGCTAAAAATAATTGTTTGCAGGTGGATGTATCAAAGACCATGCCAAGCATGTCAGATCCCAGCACTGGCACTCCTGTCTTAATGTTCAACCTGTAATCATCCTCATCTGTCACGTTTGATAGCTCATATTATAATGGATTACTATTCTACTGGAAAACTAGTTTTATTCTTATTGAAGTTAAAATGTTCCTTACACTTTCTGCTGCTTATTTTACTCTAAGATACCATAAGATATTGCTCACCCCATCATTAATGGTGGCTAATAATGGTTGCAAAATTGAAATATTGTAAAAATCTGATACTTCAGAGCTACACGTATTTGTCTTGTCAATGGAATATCACATTTATATCTGATATGATATTTATACCAATATCACAAAATAATAATAAAAAGAAATTGTTCACCCATGTAGTTCAATAATTTTGCTTATTGTACTCTGCATTAGATATAGGGGCACATTTATTAAGCATGGCGTTTTAGACGCTGGTTTTAATAAAGCCGTAAACTGGCAGTGGATCTGCTGAAGTTGTGAAGAGGCGCAGGCCATTCCATAACTTCCCCACATCCAGCGGCAGTTCTAAATGTAAGACCACTTCTGAGCTGTCTTACATTTAGACCTTTTTCTATGTGTAAAAAAGGCCTGTCCCCTTCTCCGCCCACCTCACACCCACAATTTTAGACTTGGCGTGAGAAGGGAGAAGAAGTCGCAGATAGTGAGGGGAACTAACCATTGCTCCACTATCTGCACCTGAAATCTGCCTAATTTAGGCGTATTTCAGCATAGTAAATGACCCCCATAGTTTATACCTTTCTAGAGTACACACAAAAATGACATGATGGAAATACACAATGGACAGATTTACTAATTTTATAGATGGTGTAAACTTAGGGGGATAGAAGAGCGAATTTACAAAAATTAGTTCCAGGTCTCATAAGGCCGAGTTCAGATTTTATTTGGTCTGAATACATTTTGCTCCAAATCGAAAGTGTCCCAATTGCCCTAGTCTTGTATGACACTCTGAGGTCTCCTAGGACTGCATCTAATCCCTTTCAAGCTCTTTAATGGGAAGACAGCATCAATAATGTCGAAGTGACAGCGACATATAAAAACACACTGTACAGTCAGATTTTTTAATTTTTTTTTATAAAAAAACTAAAAGTATCCCAAAATTATAAATTTTTTACTGCAGATGTCGTCTGATCTATAAAATAAAATCGTGGCTGACAATTTGAGTGATTTGTGCAGGATGAATCACAAAAGTTTGTAATGAATTAGATTAACGTAGAATAGATTTGCTCACGTCTCCTTATTGGTGTAGGGATTAGCTCTTATCTGGGGATCATTCACACAATTATCTTTATCCACCGCAGGATTAATGGGCCAAACATTACAGAACAGCCCAGTTACACAAAATCTGGATAGGGTGAGGTTCCCACATACACCAAAACAAAAATAAATACCTGCCAGGCTGGGCTGGGCCCTGACTAAACAGAGGTATTCCCTGACTCACCTCTAAGCCCCGTTCACACAGGTTAAGTACATGCGGCTTTTCCCACCTTGTGGTCCTCCAGCCCCTAGGCTGTGCAAATAAAAAGTCCTTTGGGGAAGCTGGGCTCTCTAGTCCACCCGACTAGGACCCTGCGACCAATTCCCAGGCATCGCTCTGTGCTCCCCAAGTCCTCCAGCCCCAGGCTGTGCTACATCACCTTTCCAGGATCTCACTCTTTTCTGACTGACAGTCTGGGGCTGTATTGTTATCCCCAGACTGATTGTACAGTCGTGGCCAAAAGTTTTGAGAATGACACAAATTTTGCTGCTAAACTGCTTTTAGATCTTTGTTTCAGTTTGTTTCTGTTATGTAGTGAAATAGAATTACACGCACTTCATACGTTTCAAAGGCTTTTATCGACAATTACATGACATTTATGCAAAGAGTCAGTATTTGCAGTGTTGGCCCTTCTTTTTCAGGACCTCTGCAATTCGACTGAACATGCTCTCAATACAACTTCTGGGCCAATTCCTGACTGATATCAACCCAGTCTTTCATAATCACTTCTTGGAGTTTGTCAGAATTAGTGGGTTTTTGTTTGTCCACCCGCCTCTTGAGGATTGACCACAAGTTCTCAATAGGATTAAGATCTGAGGAGTTTCCAGGCCATGGACCCAAAATGTCAACGTTTTGGTCCCCGAGCCACTTAGTTATGACTTTTGCCTTATGGCATGGTGCTCCATCGTGCTGGAAAATGCATTGTTATTTACCAAACTGTTGTTGGATTGTTGGAAAAAGTTGCTGTTGGAGGGTGTTTTGGTACCATTCTTTATTCATGGCTGTGTTTTGGGGCAAAATTGTGAGTGAGCCCACTGCCTTGGATGAGAAGCAACCCCACACATGAATTGTCTCAGGATGCTTTACTGTTGGCATGACACAGGACTGATAGTAGCGCTCACCTTTTCTTCTCCGGACAAGCCTTTTTCCTGATGCCCCAAACAATCGGAAAGAGGCTTAATCGGAGAATATGACTTTGCCCCAGTCCTCAGCAGTCCATTCACCATATTTTCTGCAGAAGATCAATCTGTCCCTGATGTTTTCTTTGGAGAGAAGTGGCTTCTTTGCTGCCCTTCTTGACACCAGGCCATCTTCCAAAAGTCTTCGCCTCACTGTGCATGCAGATGCGCTCACACCTGCCTGCTGCCATTCCTGAGCAAGCTCTGCACTGGTGGCATTCCGATCCCGCATCTGAATCCTCTTTAGGAGACGTTTCTGGTGCTTGCTGGACTTTCTTGGATGCCCTGAAGCTTTCTTAACAAGAATTGAACCTCTTTCCTTGAAGTTCTTGATGATCCTATAAATTGTTGATTGAGGTGCAATCTTAGTAGCCACAATATCCTTGCCTGTGAAGCCATTTTTATGCAACGCAATGATGGCTGCACGCGTTTCTTTGCAGGTCACCATGGTTAACAATGGAAGAACAATGATTTCAAGCATCACCCTCCTTTTAACAGTTCAAGTCTGCCATTTTAACCCAATCAGCCTGACATAATGATCTCGAGCCTTGTGCTCGTCAACATTCTCACCTGAGTTAACAAGACGATTACTGAAATGATCTCAGCAGGTCCTTTAATGACAGCAATGAAATGCAGTGGAAAGTATTTTGGGGGATTAAGTTAATTTTCATGGCAAAGAAGGACTATGCAATTCATCTGATCACTCTTCATAACATTCTGGAGTATATGCAAATTGCTATTATAAAAACTTAAGCAGCAACTTTTCCAATTTCCAATATTTACGTAATTCTCAAAACTTTTGGCCACGACTGTACACCTGGTGGAATAGGGGTGTGAACCGCACTATCCACCCATTCCTTGCCAGTCACTATCTCACAGTGGGTAATGCAACTTTTTGTCCTTGGAGTGTTCTGCTGGATGATAAATTTGGTGCATGGCTAGACGCTTTTGTATAAATTTATACCAACTATTGGATGGCTTAGTTTTAGATAGATTTGTGGCACAATTTTGGCACAAAAGGATGCATATTAGACCACGCTGCTTTCTCACAAGTTGTCAAACTTTTCAGTAAAGCTATACCCATTTCAGGTTAGGCACACTTACATTAGTCAATGTAGGCCAATGTTTTAAACAAATATACTGTATATTATGCTGGGGTACAAAATCTGTGAAAGAGGAATGAATGTGTCAGCTAGCTATTTCTTCTCTTTTTGGTAGTTTAACCTAGAAACCCACAAATATACCATTATTGTATCAGGATCTGGATGGAATTAATTGTGCCTTATGTCAAAATCAATTATTCTAGAGATAAACTGTAGAAAGACATTAGACATCTAATATTTTTGTCTCTGTATTGTAATGCAGCAAGGCTGAACATCTATTAAACCAATGGATGACCATAGTGTACTTTGTAATCCTACAGCGCATAAAGCGACCAAGAAAACAAGAGAAGGGAAATTAATTGCCTGAAGGTTTACATTGGACTGTTATTGCCCAGTGAAGTTAGCAGGGCCATGTTGTGTCTGCTGTGTTATGTTACATGTTATACTGCAATTGTGCACCTTGGCTACACTGGTTCAGGTCATAGGTGCAGATTAGTGTTGAGCGTGAATATTCGAATAGCAAATTTAGAAGTTGCACATAGTGCGAAAAAAAATTCTAATCACTGCCGATTAGCGCAATCGCGAATATATTGCAGCACTTGACTCTATCTGCATATAAAGCCATTCTAATGTTCTGCCATGCCAACCATTTTATCATTAAACTTATCATGAAACTTCTAGGAGCTTGGAAAAGGTAGCCAAAGTGACCCACGCCTGTATTTCATGTTACAAATTCGCATTATGTTATTTTTACATTGCCTACGACACCTAGCATGGTGTTGTATATTGTATAGTGGCTGTGCTTGGCATTGCAGCCTAGGCCCATTCACTTGAAGCTGCCAAGTGCACACGCAACAAGTCAGCCAGTTTCATAGGTACTGTACAACTCTGCTGACAGAGACCCTTTAGGACTCCAATTTCACATGTAAATTCTATCCCAGCAGCAAAATAGGTTGTAATCCAAGTCGTTACCACTGGGTGGCCACTCAAATACAGAATATACATCTACTGACTGAATGTTGTAAAATCTTGTATTTTTCCCCCAAGGGATATGTTAAACCAAGAGGAAAGCTAAAATAGGACACACCTCTAGCAACAAAGGTGGGACCATTTCCATATTACTGTTCATAAATTATTAAAGATATATGTGATGCATTATAAGTACAATATCTGTATTGCCAAGAGGTGGGCCTCGTGGATGTTTGGGAATACCTATTCAAAGGAAAAAGAGCTTATTCTTGTGTTAGTAAATCTGGAAGCTCTATGTCCAGAATTGACCTGGCCTTGATAAACAAATATTACTTTAAATATGAGGCCAGATCTGTTTCAGATCATGTGCCCGTCCTAATATGTATGGTAGGTAATGACTCTAGAGTGAAACCTTTATTTAGAATGAATGCCCATTGGCTATCAATAATTGAAAATCATAATCAGATAGAAAGGGAGATTATTTCCTTTTGGGATAAGAATTATTCCTCAGCTAAATCTCACTATGTATGGGATGCTTTTAAAGCGGTTATGAGAGGGATTTTTTATTAGTATAATTGCAAATTTGAGTAAATGCTATGCTATGAAGGAGAAAGAACTAGAGTAGGCAGACGCTGTAGGAATGGCTAGATATGCCAAGGTGAAAACAAAGGAAGGTAGGGAGGTTATGCAGAGGACAAGCCAGGCCCTTTCTTCTGGACAAAGCTCAACAGAGGCTTTTCTTTAGAGGACAAAAATATTTCTCTGAGGCAGGTCGTCCTGGGAAGATGCTTGCTAGGATAATAGCTAGCCAGGAATTAAAAAAGGAGATTTGTAGTATCCATATGACTGATGGCACTATTGTGGAAGTCACACAAATATTTAGACAGCACTTCTTGATGATGATAAATAGTGATTTTATTTCATATTATTTAAGCCGGAGTCAGTGGTATATCAGTTGCGTGCAACGTTTCGGGCTAACATATGCCCTTCATCAGGCTGACAAAACATAATATAAAGAAAAAAGTTCATAGGAGGCAAATACATCATAAATTCATGACACATGATTATTCAATTTTGTAAAAAAAGTGGCATGATTATAGAGTTAAAATAAGGATCCGTACAACAATATGGCATGATTGGTTAGTCAAAATATCAAAATATTGCGTCTGTTCAGAATTAAGAATACTGCGTCTGTTCAGAATTAAGAACATGATTGGTGAGACAAGGTCCAAAGACATGAAACAGTAAATGAGCCCTAGGTGATATACCATGCCTTATGAAGTATGTATCTGCTGTAGGATCTAGCCATGGGATGGGTGAGGTGGCGGGGAAGTCAGGACGTGCCTGCGGCAGAAAACCTACCGCAGGCCCGTTCTAAGTACCATGCCACATCACTAAAGATAGGCTGAAATCACATGAGGAAATAGCAAAAAAGAGACTCCTGGGAGTGTGTGCTCATACTTGTGGAAACAATCTTCCAAAGTATTGGGAGGGAACTAAAAAGAGACCAGGGGCAAACAATACTCTATTAAACACAAATAAAACCCTACTGATGCAAAGAATGTAAGTATTATCAGAAAACTCACCACTGTCAAGACCACGATATATGTACAGCCGGCGCTTTTTGTGTGATGCGGGGCGCCATGTTAAATAGTGGCTAAAGGATCTTCATTGGTGGGTGTTTTGGTACCATTCTTTATTCATGGCTGTGTTTTGGGGCAAAATTGTGAGTGAGCCCACTGCCTTGGATGAGAAGCAACCCCACACATGAATTGTCTCAGGATGCTTTACTGTTGGCATGACACAGGACTGATAGTAGCGCTCACCTTTTCTTCTCCGGACAAGCCTTTTTCCTGATGCCCCAAACAATCGGAAAGAGGCTTAATCGGAGAATATGACTTTGCCCCAGTCCTCAGCAGTCCATTCACCATATTTTCTGCAGAAGATCAATCTGTCCCTGATGTTTTCTTTGGAGAGAAGTGGCTTCTTTGCTGCCCTTCTTGACACCAGGCCATCTTCCAAAAGTCTTCGCCTCACTGTGCATGCAGATGCGCTCACACCTGCCTGCTGCCATTCCTGAGCAAGCTCTGCACTGGTGGCATTCCGATCCCGCATCTGAATCCTCTTTAGGAGACGTTTCTGGTGCTTGCTGGACTTTCTTGGATGCCCTGAAGCTTTCTTAACAAGAATTGAACCTCTTTCCTTGAAGTTCTTGATGATCCTATAAATTGTTGATTGAGGTGCAATCTTAGTAGCCACAATATCCTTGCCTGTGAAGCCATTTTTATGCAACGCAATGATGGCTGCACGCGTTTCTTTGCAGGTCACCATGGTTAACAATGGAAGAACAATGATTTCAAGCATCACCCTCCTTTTAACAGTTCAAGTCTGCCATTTTAACCCAATCAGCCTGACATAATGATCTCCAGCCTTGTGCTCGTCAACATTCTCACCTGAGTTAACAAGACGATTACTGAAATGATCTCAGCAGGTCCTTTAATGACAGCAATGAAATGCAGTGGAAAGTATTTTGGGGGATTAAGTTAATTTTCATGGCAAAGAAGGACTATGCAATTCATCTGATCACTCTTCATAACATTCTGGAGTATATGCAAATTGCTATTATAAAAACTTAAGCAGCAACTTTTCCAATTTCCAATATTTACGTAATTCTCAAAACTTTTGGCCACGACTGTACACCTGGGGTAATGCAACTTTTTGTCCTTGGAGTGTTCTGCTGGATGATAAATTTGGTGCATGGCTAGACGCTTTTGTATAAATTTATACCAACTATTGGATGGCTTAGTTTTAGATAGATTTGTGGCACAATTTTGGCACAAAAGGATGCATATTAGACCACGCTGCTTTCTCACAAGTTGTCAAACTTTTCAGTAAAGCTATACCCATTTCAGGTTAGGCACACTTACATTAGTCAATGTAGGCCAATGTTTTAAACAAATATACTGTATATTATGCTGGGGTACAAAATCTGTGAAAGAGGAATGAATGTGTCAGCTAGCTATTTCTTCTCTTTTTGGTAGTTTAACCTAGAAACCCACAAATATACCATTATTGTATCAGGATCTGGATGGAATTAATTGTGCCTTATGTCAAAATCAATTATTCTAGAGATAAACTGTATAGTAGAAAGACATTAGACATCTAATATTTTTGTCTCTGTATTGTAATGCAGCAAGGCTGAACATCTATTAAACCAATGGATGACCATAGTGTACTTTGTAATCCTACAGCGCATAAAGCGACCAAGAAAACAAGAGAAGGGAAATTAATTGCCTAAAGGTTTACATTGGACTGTTATTGCCCAGTGAAGTTAGCAGGGCCATGTTGTGTCTGCTGTGTTATGTTACATGTTATACTGCAATTGTGCACCTTGGCTACACTGGTTCAGGTCATAGGTGCAGATTAGTGTTGAGCGTGAATATTCGAATAGCAAATTTAGAAGTTGCACATAGTGCGAAAAAAAATTCTAATCACTGCCGATTAGCGCAATCGCGAATATATTGCAGCACTTGACTCTATCTGCATATAAAGCCATTCTAATGTTCTGCCATGCCAACCATTTTATCATTAAACTTATCATGAAACTTCTAGGAGCTTGGAAAAGGTAGCCAAAGTGACCCACGCCTGTATTTCATGTTACAAATTCGCATTATGTTATTTTTACATTGCCTACGACACCTAGCATGGTGTTGTATATTGTATAGTGGCTGTGCTTGGCATTGCAGCCTAGGCCCATTCACTTGAAGCTGCCAAGTGCACACGCAACAAGTCAGCCAGTTTCATAGGTACTGTACAACTCTGCTGACAGAGACCCTTTAGGACTCCAATTTCACATGTAAATTCTATCCCAGCAGCAAAATAGGTTGTAATCCAAGTCGTTACCACTGGGTGGCCACTCAAATACAGAATATACATCTACTGACTGAATGTTGTAAAATCTTGTATTTTTCCCCCAAGGGATATGTTAAACCAAGAGGAAAGCTAAAATAGGACACACCTCTAGCAACAAAGGTGGGACCATTTCCATATTACTGTTCATAAATTATTAAAGATATATGTGATGCATTATAAGTACAATATCTGTATTGCCAAGAGGTGGGCCTCGTGGATGTTTGGGAATACCTATTCAAAGGAAAAAGAGCTTATTCTTGTGTTAGTAAATCTGGAAGCTCTATGTCCAGAATTGACCTGGCCTTGATAAACAAATATTACTTTAAATATGAGGCCAGATCTGTTTCAGATCATGTGCCCGTCCTAATATGTATGGTAGGTAATGACTCTAGAGTGAAACCTTTATTTAGAATGAATGCCCATTGGCTATCAATAATTGAAAATCATAATCAGATAGAAAGGGAGATTATTTCCTTTTGGGATAAGAATTATTCCTCAGCTAAATCTCACTATGTATGGGATGCTTTTAAAGCGGTTATGAGAGGGATTTTTTATTAGTATAATTGCAAATTTGAGTAAATGCTATGCTATGAAGGAGAAAGAACTAGAGTAGGCAGACGCTGTAGGAATGGCTAGATATGCCAAGGTGAAAACAAAGGAAGGTAGGGAGGTTATGCAGAGGACAAGCCAGGCCCTTTCTTCTGGACAAAGCTCAACAGAGGCTTTTCTTTAGAGGACAAAAATATTTCTCTGAGGCAGGTCGTCCTGGGAAGATGCTAGCTAGGATAATAGCTAGCCAGGAATTAAAAAAGGAGATTTGTAGTATCCATATGACTGATGGCACTATTGTGGAAGTCACACAAATATTTAGACAGCACTTCTTGATGATGATAAATAGTGATTTTATTTCATATTATTTCAGCCGGAGTCAGTGGTATATCAGTTGCGTGCAACGTTTCGGGCTAACATATGCCCTTCATCAGGCTGACAAAACATAATATAAAGAAAAAAGTTCATAGGAGGCAAATACATTATAAATTCATGACACATGATTATTCAATTTTGTAAAAAAAGTGGCATGATTATAGAGTTAAAATAAGGATCCGTACAACAATATGGCATGATTGGTTAGTCAAAATATCAAAATATTGCGTCTGTTCAGAATTAAGAATACTGCGTCTGTTCAGAATTAAGAACATGATTGGTGAGACAAGGTCCAAAGACATGAAACAGTAAATGAGCCCTAGGTGATATACCATGCCATATGAAGTATGTATCTGCTGTAGGATCTAGCCATGGGATGGGTGAGGTGGCGGGGAAGTCAGGACGTGCCTGCAGCAGAAAACCTACTGCAGGCCCGTTCTAAGTACCATGCCACATCACTAAAGATAGGCTGAAATCACATGAGGAAATAGCAAAAAAGAGAATCCTGGGAGTGTGTGCTCATACTTGTGGAAACAATCTTCCAAAGTATTGGGAGGGAACTAAAAAGAGACCAAGGGCAAACAATACTCTATTAAACACAAATAAAACCCTACTGATGCAAAGAATGTAAGTATTATCAGAAAACTCACCACTGTCAAGACCACAATATATGTACAGCCGGCGCTTGTTGTGTGATGCGGGGCGCCATGTTAAATAGTGGCTAAAGGATCTTCATTGGTGGTTCAGCGGCACGTGATGTCCTCGGTGGGCGGTACTATGCCCAGACCGAGGCTAGGGACGCAGGTGGTTAGCGCAACCGGGATCTGACCGGGTAGGCATGTCACTATATATATATGTTGTGCTACCCCATATTAAAGTTAGAAATATGGGGTACAAACAAAGCGGGGGGCCATACCTGTATGGTGCATGCGCTATCCCCCAAGGCATACCAGGGCAGCCATCTTACAATAGGGTAGATTCTAAGCATCAGGAGAGACCCATAGTAATATTAAGTGTAACACAAAAAATCTGTGTCAAAACCCGTGATGTGTGTATATAACCGTAGAATTACATATTTAGGGAAGCGTATGCAGAGATATATAGCTCCAGGGCCATCATAGAAGGGCAAGGTCATTGTAACATACAGAATAATGTGGCCGGTAGCACGATTTGGAGTTCTTTCCTCTCCTGGCCAGAGGGCTTGGCAAAATTAATGCCCAATGCTCCAACACGATGACCAGGAAAATGTAACTTTGTAACTTTGAATTTAAAATTGGTTTCACACTATTTTAATCACGTTTTGGTACAGTTTAATATTTTACATAGACTTTATGTTACACCTCTTTGGCTTAATAGATGTGGTATTAGGAATGACTCCAATTGTCCGAGGTGTGATGCTCCAGAAGCGGATTATTCACATATGTTCTGGTTATATGCAGAACTGAAACAATATTGGAGGTGATTCATAAATATATTGAGGGAAAATTAAACGTGCAGATTCCCTTTACTGCTGAATGTTGGGTATTGGGTGAGCTTACCAAGGTGGGCTGCTACCAATATAAAATAAATCTCTTGTTTAAGATAATGTTTTTGTCAAGACTGCTGGTTGCACGTTCTTGGTTTCCCCGAAATAGACACTTAAGTATTCCTCTCACTCCTTAACCACCTCGGTGGTCATTCTTTGTGGTGGGGTTACGTTTTTAAAATATATATATATGAGTGTTTTTTGCTCCTCTGGACATTTTTCCTGCCAGATGCACTAGGGCCTGACAGGGTCACCTACGCAGGTCAAGAGCTCCTGTCTGGGCCACCCCTTGCGGGGCATTTTTGGACCCCGTCCTGAGGATTTATGTTATAGGGTGGACTAGGCCAAGCAGGGACTGATTAGGGCTAGTCACTGTCATCCGACATTGCTGTGCCTGACCTGCTACCTATGGTCGTGTCCACCTCTTTTTCACACCATATATAATATACTGGTTTCCATCCATATACCAGTCTATGTATGTATGTATCAGTCTTACTTGTTGTTTGTCTGTAGGGGCCATCTTTTTTACTCCCATGATTTAATAAAAATAATATTTTAATAGTTACTGCCCCCTTAGTTTATTGTTTTTCCCCGAAATAGCCCTACTATGAATACATGGTTAAATCTGGTCAATATTACTAAGAGATATGAATATATATTGTATAAGCAGAGAAATACTGAAATAAAATGGATAAGAACTTGGGGAGACTGGAACTCTTAGAGCTTCCTCTGTTTTTTCTCCACCCTTTCCCATCACTTCTTGGTCTTCCGACGGAGGGGTGGTGGTGAAGGGAGTATGCATTGCAGGGGGGGGGGGGGGGGGTGAGGTAAGGGAGTTAGGGATGGGAATTGAGGTGAAAAAAAATTGTTATTACTGAATACTAATAAACTTTGGAAAAAGAGTACAATATCTGATGTTCAGATATTCATACATATAAAATCATATACCCCATATAAAATCACAAATTTCAGCTTACATGGGAATTCAAGTTATCAATAATTTTAAATGTTGTATTACAATCAGCAGTTGTTGAGTATTTTTCCTTTTTTTTTTTTTCATGTTAAGGTTTCTTTCCCTCAAGATTTTTCAAGAAAATGATATGGAAATGTACTTATTTTTAAGCTTCATTTCATTCATGTGGTACAATTTGCAAAGGAAGGACAAATTCCTACAGCTTATATTTAAGTCTCATTACTTGCTGCTATTTTAATTCAGTGGTTATAAACCCTATAGAAACTTGAGCATGAGTGCCATATGACAAGGCATTTCCTGTAAAATGGTACAGAAAAATAAAGACACACAGGACTGAGGTAGGGAATGGGCTTGTCATTAGTGTTGATCAAGCACCAAAGTGTACAGAGCACCCAAGCACAATAGAAGTCAATGGGAGAACCCGAGCATTAAACCATGCACACCCTGCTCTGAAGAGGGGAGGGTGTCTGGTTCACAGAAAAAGATCAGAAATTGATGTAAACACCACTGAAATGGTTCGTGAAGAGCATGGGGAGGATGTCTGGATGCATCTTGGACTCTCAGGTCACTGCTGGGAACGATATTGTCCGAATAGTACGCCACTTTTACAGACTGACAATAATACGCACAAAACCGAAGATAAAATCGATTTTAGAGGAAAAATTGTTAGGAAACATTTTTTCCTGTATATTTACTTGCATATAAAGTGCAAGTACTGCCAAAATCTACAAGGAAGAGGCACTCCGATACAAGCTGTATATCACATAAAGGAGGGCCTCATTCACATTGTGATACAATTGTTCAGGTAGTGGGACTCCTACACTCATAAAGCCTATGCACTAAGTGAAAGGGCTGCCAAAAATTACAAGGAACCAGCACTCCAATACACCATTTATTACACATAAAGGAGGGCATCATACACAGCCTTGAATAGTTATAATCGATGGCCTGCTGGTGACCCTCAAAAACATTAGGAGCAAGGGCCTGCTGGGGACTCTCTAAAACATTAGTGACAAATGCCTGCTGCTGATCTGACCAACTAAAACATTAGTAGTGAGGGCCTGCTGCTGTTTAGCTGGCCCCCTAAAACATTAGGGGTGAGGGCCTGATGCTGATCTGAGCATCTAAAATATTAGGGGTGAGGGTCTGCTGCTAAGCTGACCCTCTAAATCATTAGGGGTGAGGGTCTGCTGCTTTTCTGACCATCTAAAACATTAGCGGTGAGGGTTTGCTGCTGAGCTGACCCTGAAAAACATTAGTGGCGAGGGTCTGCTACTGATCTGACCATCTAAAACATTAGGGGTGAGGGTCTGCTGCTGAGCTGACCCTCTAAAACAATAGGGGTGAGGGCTTGCTGCTGATCTGACCATCTAAAGCATTAGTGTCGAGAGACAGCTACTGATCTGATAAAGTGAAAAAGATACAGCGGCTCGCCCCAACTTCGTATGGATAGGTGCTCACCCTCCGGTCCTACCCTCAGGACCTGGAATGAGTGACTGTGGTATATATAAATGTGAGGGGGAACACTCAGATGGAACCACTAGATGGATGATATAACCGTATTTTAATACTTTAAGAACATACCCTTAAAATTAGTATAAAACATACATAAAAACGTACATCACACGTATACGGAACGTCGCATGCAACACTCCTATACAATGATCTCTAATCGTAGGTCAATGTCGCAGCAATGTCCCAATTCAATGTACTTATAATAATAGTGCAAACAATGTCCCAATCAGAGTTCGATGGTAATATAGTAATGGCACTATGGCCAAATGTCCCAATCAGAGTCCTAATTTTGTATGGTACTGGTATAGTGATGGCACTATGGCCAATTATGATAGAGCAGTGATAGTAATATACCAGTTCTGATGGGATAGTGATGGTAATATAACAATGGCACTATGGCCAAATCCTGATGGAGCAGTACTGGTATCGATTTACCTAGTACCAATGTCCGGTGGTATGAGCGTTTAAGGTAAGTCGTTAGTACTGACTTCACAATGAGACTGACAATCCGGTTACTTACAGTCTCTTGCAGCTTGTGATGTCCCAGTATGAGCCCGTTCTTCCCCTTCTTGGCTGCCTAACCGCAGCGCTGGCTCCCCAGGCGGCCGTACACTCATAGCATCTCACGTAGTGTATCCGGCCGAGCGTGGCGTCCCACGTGACCTGGTTGTCTAGGCTACCGGCTGGACGCTGAACTGACGTCACTGCTGTGCGACTTGTACTCCGGTTCTATGCCGAAAAGGGATCTCGGACATTCAAATCCTTTTGATATCGGGCTTCTTGTTTTTACTATGACTCCACGCTCACTCTGTTTTTGCCAGACGCGTTTCAGGGTCTTACACCCCTTCCTCAGTGGCCAAGCTGCAAGAGACTGTAAGTAACCGGATTGTCAGTCTCATTGTGAAGTCAGTACTAACGACTTACCTTAAACGCTCATACCACCGGACATTGGTACTAGGTAAATCGATACCAGTACTGCTCCATTAGGATTTGGCCATAGTGCCATTGTTATATTACCATCACTATCCCATCAGAACTGGTATATTACTATCACTGCTCTATCATAATTGGCCATAGTGCCATCACTATACCAGTACCATACAAAATTAGGACTCTGATTGGGACATTTGGCCATAGTGCCATTACTTGTCACAACCAGACAGCTAAGAGGCTCTGACAGAGGCCTTTCAGAACCTCCTCCTTGAGTTTTCTTTGTTGTGGTATTCAGTTCCTCATCTCGTTAGCCTCTCTCAGCTGTCATGTAGTTGGACTGATTGCTTCCCTTTAAATTCCTCCCCATAATGCTTTACTGGGCGGCTTATACTTCTTCCTGGAGTGTGTGTGCATGCTGATCCTATTTCCCAGTCTGCTACTAAGTTAAGTGCTGTACATTTATCTGTTATTTTCTGTTTGCTGGATCCCAGGTGACCCTGACTCCCTCCGTGTCTGGTGTAGGGAGTCGGTGGTCGTGTCCCCTCACTATTGTAGGGTGTTCAGGTGTTATATAGTCGAGGTACGTGGATATTCAACCATCCACCTTTGGGATTTTTGCATAGGCTGAGCAGCCAGGGAAAGTGCCAGCTCTTGTGCAGGGGTCTCCCTTTTGGTTCCTTAGCTTTGGATCCAGTGAGTCATATATGCATGTTGCATTGTCTTGTTTCCTGTACACCGTACGTGACATTATAAGCCGCCAAAACCGTCTCAAGCATGATCCGGTTTCACTTTTGGCTGAACGCTTCCAGGGTCTTTCATTGGAGGTAGCTGATCTCCGTAAGACTTTTTCTCAGCTTCAAGTGACCGTTTCAGCTTGCGTTCATGGAGTTTGTTCTGAGCCTAAGATCTCGCTCCCGGATACGTTCTCCGGGGGTAGTGAGAATTTTGGGCGTTTTAGAGAGGCTTGCAAACTCCATTTTCGCCTTCTTCCCCATTCTTCTGGTGATGAGGAACGGAGGGTGGGGATCATTATATCGCTGCTCAGGGGTAACGCTCAGTCTTGGGCCTTTTCGCTGCCGGAGGGGGCACGACCTCTCCGTTCAGTGGATGAATTCTTTTTAGCCCTGGGTCAGATATATGATGATCCGGATCGTATTGCTCTGGCTGAGTCTAGACTACGTCTATTATGCCAGGGTAAACAATCCGCAGAGATATACTGCTCAGAATTTCGGAGATGGGCAGCTGATACTGGTTGGAATGATGCTGCACTCCGAAGTCAATTTTGCCATGGTCTTTCAGAGGGATTGAAAGATGCATTTGCCTTTCATGAGAGGCCTATTTCCTTGGACTCTGCTATGTCTCAGGCCGTTCGTATTGACAGGCGTCTTAGAGAGAGAGGAGAGATATCTCCTTCCTGTCATACTCAGTCCCAGGACAGTGCAGCGGTCTCTTTCTGTGCGCAGGGGTCTCGGTCGCTGTCAGCCCCCTCTGAGCAGGAGCCCATGCAGCTGGGGTTGATTGCTTCTGACAATAGAAGATTCAGCTCGCATGGGAGGGTTTGTTTTTGTTGTGGAGGTATAAATCATTTGGCAAATGTTTGTCCCTCTAGGAGATTCAGGCAGATTTTTATGGGAGTAATAAAGAAACAAACAGGAAAAAATCTTTTAAAAATGTTCCGTCTGTTACTATTGGCAGGGTTGAGGCGGAAATTGAAGGTTTTCCGTTTGCTTGTAGTTCCCGTTTTGTCCTGCCTGCTAGGGTGGTGCTAGAGAGCAAGAGCATTTTTTGTGAGATTTTTGTGGATAGTGGAGCAGCTGTCAATCTCATTGATAATCAATTTGCAATAACTCATGGTTTCCAGGTGCGCACTTTGGGAAAGGATATTCCTGTTTTTGCTATTGATTCCGCTCCACTTTCTCAGAAATCATTAAAGGGCATAGTTCACAATATCCGTTTAATTGTGAGTGATGCTCATGTTGAGGATGTGTCATGTTTCGTCCTTAGCGGTTTGCCTACTCCTCTAGTGTTGGGGCTACCCTGGCTCACTAAACATAACCCCACTAGTGATTAGCGGCAGGTGCCATATTTGATTTCGACGAAATTCGCGAATATTCGATAGAATATTCGTTTTATATTCGTCGAAATCGAATATTCGTCATTATTCTTGTTATCGCGATTAATATGCGATTTAAATAATCGAATTTCGATTTTAACTTAAAGGCTACTCTCATATTGAAATAGCAATGCGATTATTTCAAGTTATAATAATCGAATTTCGATTTTAACTTAGCACTGCTATATTCCATATTCGTTAATTCTAGCCTAATATGGAATATAGCAGTGCTAAGTTAAAATCGAAATTCGATTATTATAACTTGAATTAATCGAATTGCGATTTCAACTTGGACCTGGTTTACTATGGTTGGCTTGGTAGAATTAGCGAATATGACGAATATATTCGTTATATTCCACAAAACGAATATGGCGAATGTATTCGTTATATTCCACAAAACGAAGATAACGAAATATTCTCCATCTTCGTTTTAGCTACCTATTCATCAACTTCGCTAATTCTAGCAATCATATAGGAAAGTTTACTATAGAGACAGCTAAGTTTAATTCGCTATGCGATTATATGACTGCTTTTTAAAAAAAAAACAAATGGAATAATTATAATACCTGATAATTATTATAATTATTCTATTTATAAAAAAAAAGCAAAGTAATATAATCGCATAGCGAATTAAACTTAGCTGTCTCTATAGTAAACTTTCCTATATGATTGCTAGAATTAGCGAAGTTGATGAATAGGTAGCTAAAACGAAGATGCAGAATACTTCGTTATCTTCGTTTTGTGGAATATGACGAATACATTCGTTATCTTCGTTTTGTGGAATATAACGAATATATTCGTCATATTCGCTAATTCTACCAAGCCATTGAAGCCAACCATAGTAAACCAGGTCCAAGTTGAAATCGCCATGCGATTAATATAACTCGAAGTAATCGCATGGCGATTTCAACTAGGTAATTACATTCCTCCGCTCTCACACTCCTTCATCCAGCATAGGGCTGCTTCCCCAGGCTGTCAATCCAAGTCACCTCCCCCTCCTAACCCTACTATCCACAGCAAAGACAAAGACTTATATACTACCGGCACATACTGCAGCGCAGTGTCCGGCTTCACGTCTCACTCTGCCGATTCGGCTGTGTGCAGAGCAGTAGTTATGATTGCGATATTATGTCCCAGTTGTATATTCAGATTGTTACACCAGGGTGGAGGGGGGGGGGGAGAGCTTGGACATAATATCGCTATCATAACTACTGCTCTGCACGCAGCCAAATCGGCAGAGTGAGACAAAAATTTGCATAGAAAGATAGCCTAATCCCTAATTAAATAAATAAAAATACATACAGTACAAATATATATTACTGCATATGGTGTTACTTTACTTTATGAATAAAAATGAATAATTTATATACATGTATATGTGCGTGTATATAAATATATATTATAATTATTATTATTTATATTATAATATAACTTGTAATATATTTTTATATTTGTAAAAAATGCATTGCTAGTTATCAATAATATCAGTATTTACATTTCTATGCAGTCATGCATTGCGATTGGTAGTGGAACTATGTATATACACAATATACTGCTGCACTGGATATAAATATAACATAAAAAACTTCTGGGGACTTAAGCTTATATTAGCAAATGTATATCAAATGAACTTTACTGAGGCTCTGAATAAGGTTGCACCCCATCCCCCCTCCCCCTACAGGCAGTCTGTGAATGAGATCGCACGCTATCTTTCTACACACTGATGCCCTGCCCTCCCATTCACTGAAAGCCCGTAGACAAAAGGGACTCCCTGTTTGGGGGAAGGGGGGTATTGTCTGCAGGCTGAAAGTGCAGGTTATTTTCTGGCTGGAGACCCTTTCACTGCGCTTCTGGTGGAGTACGTGTTTATTAACTAAAATCAGGACAATAGCTAAAATAATGACCAGCAATAAAAAATAGCAATACATATAAATAAGTGATAGATCCAGGAGCATACACAAACAAATAAATTAATATCCCATAAATACTGTAGGTCCTTCACTAACTGCCTGCTGTCTCTGTTATATGGCAAATTCCATTAAAAGGATCGAAGCGCTGACATTGATAGTTACTTACCAACTACTGACACCTTGTCTATACTGCAACAAATTGCTGTGAACTTTGATACATATATATATATATATATATATATATATATATTCTCTATTCTCCTATTCTATGCTGCTACAATTATATTAGAATATGGAAGTGTCTTATTCCCCTCTGTGAATTGGAACACTATCTAACTCTGCTACATAAACTATGATATTTATGGGATATTAATTTATTTGTTTGTGTATGCTCCTGGATCTATCACTATTTTAAATTTATTGCTATTTTTTATTCATTGCTATATTTTATTGCTGGTCATTATTTTAGCTGCTATATTGATTTATTATATGTAAATATATTTTATATATTTATATTATATATACATTTACATATAGTATAATTAGTGTAATATTGTATAATTATTTTTTTAATACAGAGGTTATCTATATATGTCCATTATACTGTACAATACATTATATCTAAATCACCATACCTCATATGGATCATGGAATAAATAATTATACAATATTACACTAATTATACTATATGTAAATTTACATATAATATAAATACTGTATTAACATTCAGCCACTATAGGAACATAGTTAATAAATACACTGTATCCACTACTTCAGAGAAAAACAAATAAATAAAAATAAATATGGAAAACTCCATCAAGATACAAAACAATATACACTTGAAGGATAAAAAAAAACCAGATGAATGCAATAATATTGATTGTGTATCTGACATACTTGAAGCAAACTATCTTATTACTTGAAATTGGGACATTCTCTAATAACTTTCTTATCCCCTAAACACTGAAGGTATTTACATGCAAATCGCGATTCATATGCTAATGCCGCCCTTCATTAAGGTTGCAAGTACATACAAAAGGATCGACTAATGGTGTACATTGCAGTATTATACCTCAGTATCGCTGACTACACTGCCTGCGCCTGACTGGAAGCAAACTATCTTATTACTTGAAATTGTGACATTCTCTAATAACTTTCCTACCCCCCACTCTCAGTATGGCTACAATAGGATCTAAGGCCCCTTTCACACGGGCGAGGAGGGGCTGGAAGGGTTAAAAATAGGGCTCATGGGGTTAAGAATAAATAAAAAATAATAAACTACTGTACAATGGACTAACTATACATTCATATATTTATGTACTGAATCACAATTATGATTCAGTACATCTAGAATATTAGACTATATATTTGCATATGCAGCTCTATAATATATCTGTATACACCGCTCCATTATGTCTTTAGATCTGTGATACAAGTGGATTAGATTTGGATAACACCTGGTCATACATTGTACCGGATTTTGTGCGGTCTACTGCATACAGATATATAATAGAGCAGTGTGTACAGATATATAACGGAGTGTTGTATACAGATATGTAATGGAGCAGTGAACAGTATACAGATATATAATGTAGTGGATACAGAGTGTATTTATTAGCTATGTTCCTATAGTGGCTGAATGTTAATACAGTATTTATATTATATGTAAATTTACATATAGTATAATTAGTGTAATATTGTATAATTATTTATTCCATGATCCATATGAGGTATGGTGATTTAGATATAATGTATTGTACAGTATAATGGACATATATAGATAACCTCTGTATTAAAAAATAATTATACAATATTACACTAATTATACTATATGTAAATTTATATATAATATAAATACTGTATTAACATTCAGCCACTATAGGAACATAGCTAATAAATACACTCTGTATCCACTACTTCAGAGAAAAACAAATAAATAAAAATAAATATGGAAAACTCCATCAAGATACAAAACAATATACACTTAAAGGATAAAAAAAAACAGATGAATGCAATAATATAGATTGTGTATCTGACATACTTGAAGCAAACTATCTCATTACTTGAAATTGTGACATTCTCTAATAACTTTCCTACCCCCACTCTCAGTATGGCTACAATAGGATCTAAGGCCCCTTTCACACGGGCGAGGAGGGGCTGGATGGGTTAAAAATTAATAAAAAATAATTTAACTCACCTTAATCCACTTGTTCGCGCAGCCCGTCTTCTCTTCTGTCTTCTTTCTTCAGGACCTGGGTAAAAGACCTGTGGTGACGTCACTGCGCTTATCACCATGGTGATGGATCATGTGACGGACCATGTGATGAGCGTAGTGATGTCACCACTGGTCTTTTACCCAGCTCCTCAAGAAAGAAGACAGAAGAGAAGACGGGCTGCGCGAACAAGTGGATTAAGGTGAGTTAAATTATTTTTTATTAATTTTTAACCCATCCAGCCCCTCCTCGCCCGTGTGAAAGGGGCCTTAGATCCTATTGTAGCCATACTGAGAGTGGGGGTAGGAAACAGATGAATACAATAATATTGATTGTGTATCAGACATACTTGAGTATTATACCCCTTATTAACCCCTCCAGCCCTATTTTTAACCCTCCAGCCCTATTTTTAATAGATAGTAAGATAATAAGATAGTTTGCTTCAAGTATGTCAGATACACAATCAATATTATTATCAGGCCTTTCACCCAGGTCCTGAAGACAGAAGAGAAGACGGGCTGCGCGAACAAGTGGATTAAGGTGAGTTAAATTATTTTTTTAAATTAATTTTTAACCCCTCCATCCCCTCCTCCCCCGTGTGAAAGGGGCTTTAGATTCTATTGTAGCCATACTGAGAGTGGGGGGGGGGGGGGGGGGAAACAGATGAATACAATAATATTGATTGTGTATCAGACATACTTGAGTATTATACCCCTTATTAACCCCTCCAGCCTATTTTTAACCCCTCCAGCCCCTTCTCACCCATGTGAAAGGGGCCTTAGATCCTATTGTAGCCATACTGAGAGTGGGGGGGGGGGGGTAGGAAACAGATGAATGCAATAATATTTATTGTGTATCTGACATACTTGAGTATTATACCCCTTATTAACCTCTCCAGCCCTATTTTTAATTCCTCCAGCCCTATTTTTAACCCCTCCAGCCCCTGCTCACCCATGTGAAAGGGGCCTTAGATCCTATTGTAGCCATACTGAGAGTGGGGGGTAGGAAAGTTATTAGAGAATGTCCCAATTTCAAGTAATGAGATAGTTTGCTTCAAGTATGTCAGATACACAATCAATATTATTGCATTCATCTGTTTTTTTATCCTTTAAGTGTATATTGGTTTGTATCTTGATGGAGTTTTCCATATTTATTTTTATTTATTTGTTTTTCTCTGAAGTAGTGGATACAGAGTGTATTTATTAGCTATGTTCCTATAGTGGCTGAATGTTAATACAGTATTTATATTATATATAAATTTACATATAGTATAATATGAGGTATGGTGATTTAGATATAGTGTATTGTACAGTATAATGGACATATATAGATATAGATAGATAGTAAGATAGATAACCTCTGTATTAAAAAATAATTATACAATATTACACTAATTATACTATATGTAAATTTATATATAATATAAATATATAAAATATATTTATATATAATAAATCAATATAGCAGCAACGCTGTATATATTGGTCTATTTTTGCCTGTAAACTTTTGGTGTATTTTAAAACTCACCCAGCGCTGGAGCTGTATTAATTTATTTATTTTTGTTTTTCATGTAACAATATTATTTGTTTTAATGGTGTCAGTGTTAACATCATAATTCATATTAGGTTTCCATTGCGCAATTGTGGAGAAAGAGATCCAACATTAAGAATAGCAAGAATAGGTGTGGGAATTGTCCTGGCAGAAGGGGGGGGGGGGGCTGCCGTCAAGGAGGAAATGTTCAAAAGGCTTTGCTAAATACAAATGTATCCATACTGTACATGTTGTTTTTCGATACTGTAATAACATACAGCCACTATAGGAACATAGCTAATAAATACACTCTGTATCCACTACATTATATATCTGTATACTGTTACACTGCTCCATTACATATCTGTATACAACACTTCGTTATATATCTGTACACACCGCTCTATTATATATCTGTATGCAGTAGACCGCACAAAATCCGGTACAATGTATCACCAGGTGTTATCCAAATCTAATCCACTTGTATCACAGATCTAAAGACATAATGGAGCGGTGTATACAGATATATTATAGAGCTGCATATGCAAATATATAGTCTAATATTCTAGATGTACTGAATCATAATTGTGATTCAGTACATAAATATATGAATGTATAGTTAGTCCATTGTACAGTAGTTTATTATTTTTTATTTATTCTTAACCCCATGAGCCCTATTTTTAACCCTTCCAGCCCCTCCTCGCCCGTGTGAAAGGGGCCTTAGATCCTATTGTAGCCATACTGAGAGTGGGGGGTAGGAAAGTTATTAGAGAATGTCACAATTTCAAGTAATAAGATAGTTTGCTTCCAGTCAGGCGCAGGCAGTGTAGTCAGCGATACTGAGGTATAATACTGCAATGTACACCATTAGTCGATCCTTTTGTATGTACTTGCAACCTTAATGAAGGGCGGCATTAGCATATGAATCGCGATTTGCATGTAAATACCTTCAGTGTTTAGGGGATAAGAAAGTTATTAGAGAATGTCCCAATTTCAAGTAATAAGATAGTTTGCTTCAAGTATGTCAGATACACAATCAATATTATTGCATTCATCTGGTTTTTTTTATCCTTCAAGTGTATATTGTTTTGTATCTTGATGGAGTTTTCCATATTTATTTTTATTATTTGTTTTTCTCTGAAGTAGTGGATACAGTGTATTTATTAACTATGTTCCTATAGTGGCTGAATGTTAATACAGTATTTATATTATATGTAAATTTACATATAGTATAATTAGTGTAATATTGTATAATTATTTATTCCATGATCCATATGAGGTATGGTGATTTAGATATAATGTATTGTACAGTATAATGGACATATATAGATAACCTCTGTATTAAAAAAATAATTATACAATATTACACTAATTATACTATATGTAAATGTATATATAATATAAATATATAAAATATATTTACATATAATAAATCAATATAGCAGCTAAAATAATGACCAGCAATAAAATATAGCAATGAATAAAAAATAGCAATAAATTTAAAATAGTGATGGATCCAGGAGCATACACAAACAAATAAATTTATATCCCATAAATATCATAGTTTATGTAGCAGAGTTAGATAGTGTTCCAATTCACAGAGGGGAATAAGACACTTCCATATTCTAATATAATTGTAGCAGCATAGAATAGGAGAATAGAGAATATATATGTATCAAAGTTCACAGCAATTTGTTGCAGTATAGACAAGGTGTCAGTAGTTGGTAAGTAACTATCAATGTCAGCGCTTCAACCTTTTAATGGAATTTGCCATATAACAGAGACAGCAGGCAGTTAGTGAAGGACCTACAGTATTTATGGGATATTAATTTATTTGTTTGTGTATGCTCCTGGATCTATCACTTATTTATATGTATTGCTATTTTTTATTGCTGGTCATTATTTTAGCTATTGTCCTGATTTTAGTTAATAAACACGTACTCCACCAGAAGCGCAGTGAAAGGGTCTCCAGCCAGAAAATAACCTGCACTTTCAGCCTGCAGACAATACCCCCCTTCCCCCAAACAGGGAGTTCCTTTTGTCTACCGGCTTTCAGTGAATGGGAGGGCAGGGCATCAGTGTGTAGAAAGATAGCGTGCGATCTCATTCACAGACTGCCTTTAGGGGGAGGGGGTATGGGGTGCAACCTTATTCAGAGCCTCAGTAAAGTTCATTTGATATACATTTGCTAATATAAGCTTAAGTCCCCAGAAGTTTTTTATGTTATATTTATATCCAGTGCAGCAGTATATTGTGTATATACATAGTTCCACTACCAATCGCAATGCATGACTGCATAGAAATGTAAATACTGATATTATTGATAACTAGCAATGCATTTTTTACAAATATAAAAATATATTACAAGTTATATTATAATATAAATAATAATAATTATAATATATATTTATATACACGCACATATACATGTATATAAATTATTCATTTTTATTCATAAAGTAAAGTAACACCATATGCAGTAATATATATTTGTACTGTATGTATTTTTATTTATTTAATTAGGGATTAGGCTATCTTTCTTTGCAAATTTTTGTCTCACTCTGCCGATTTGGCTGCGTGCAGAGCAGTAGTTATGATAGCGATATTATGTCCAAGCTCTCCCCCCCCCCCTCCACCCTGGTGTAACAATCTGAATATACAACTGGGACATAATATCGCAATCATAACTACTGCTCTGCACACAGCCGAATCGGCAGAGTGAGACGTGAAGCCGGACACTGCGCTGCAGTATGTGCCGGTAGTATATAAGTCTTTGTCTTTGCTGTGGATAGTAGGGTTAGGAGGGGGAGGTGACTTGGATTGACAGCCTGGGGAAGCAGCCCTATGCTGGATGAAGGAGTGTGAGAGCGGAGGAATGTAATTACCTAGTTGAAATCGCCATGCGATTACTTCGAGTTATATTAATCGCATGGCGATTTCAACTTGGACCTGGTTTACTATGGTTGGCTTCAATGGCTTGGTAGAATTAGCGAATATGACGAATATATTCGTTATATTCCACAAAACGAAGATAACGAATGTATTCGTCATATTCCACAAAACGAAGATAACGAAGTATTCTGCATCTTCGTTTTAGCTACCTATTCATCAACTTCGCTAATTCTAGCAATCATATAGGAAAGTTTACTATAGAGACAGCTAAGTTTAATTCGCTATGCGATTATATTTTTGCTTTTTTTTATAAATAGAATAATTATAATAATTATCAGGTATTATAATTATTCCATATTTTTTTTAAAAAAAAGCAGTCATATAATCACATAGCGAATTAAACTTAGCTGTCTCTATAGTCAACTTTCCTATATGATTGCTAGAATTAGCGAAGTTGATGAATAGGTAGCTAAAACGAAGATGGAGAATATTTCGTTATCTTCGTTTTGTGGAATATAACGAATACATTCGCCATATTCGTTTTGTGGAATATAACGAATATATTCGTCATATTCGCTAATTCTACCAAGCCAACCATAGTAAACCAGGTCCAAGTTGAAATCGCAATTCGATTAATTCAAGTTATAATAATCGAATTTCGATTTTAACTTAGCACTGCTATATTCCATATTAGGCTAGAATTAACGAATATGGAATATAGCAGTGCTAAGTTAAAATCGAAATTCGATTATTATAACTTGAAATAATCGAATTGCGATTTCAACGTAATTCTCAAATCCGACAGTACATTCTAGTATATGGAGACGTTCCCATGGTGATGGGGACGCTCCATGAGCACGGAAGTCGGCAGAAGCGGCAACGGGCACTGACTGGAGCAGCCAGGAAGCCAGGAATCCAAAGGACAGGTAAGAACAACTTTAGGGAAGTGGGAAAGAAAAAAAATATAAAAAAAAAAAACGAATATTCGAAATATCGAATTTATATCACTATATTCGAAATATTCGCGAATTAGCGAAGTGCCGATATTCGCGAAAAAAATTCGATATTCGAATATTCGCGCTCAACACTAAACCCCACCATTGATTGGCAAGCGAGTCAAATAAATGGTTGGAGTGACTTTTGCAGAGAGAATTGCCTCACGACATCTGTTTCTGAGGTTGCTACTAAGACTGTACCATCTTTTCTCTCTGAATTTTCGGATGTCTTCTCTGAGAGTGGAGTTCAGGATTTGCCCCCGCACAGGGAGTAAGATTGCCCTATTAATCTCATCCCAGGCGCCAAGCTGCCTAAATCTCGTTTATACAATCTTTCCCAACCTGAGAGGATCGCTATGCGTGCTTATATCTCTGAGAGTCTGAGAAAAGGACACATACGACCCTCGAAGTAACCTGTTGCCGCTGGTTTTTTCTTTGTTAAGAAAAAAGATGGTTCTTTAAGACCTTGTCTGGATTTCAGGGAGCTGAACAGTATCACTATTCGTGACCCTTATCCGCTTCCTCTTATCCCGGACCTGTTTAACCAGGTTGTTGGGGCTAAAGTCTTTTCCAAATTAGATCTAAGAGGGGCATACAACCTGGTCAGGGTCAGAGAAGGAGACGAATGGAAGACGGCCTTCAATACCCCTGAGGGCCATTTTGAGAATTTGGTTATGCCTTTTGGTTTGATGAATGCCCCAGCCGTTTTTCAGCATTTCGTGAACAGCATTTTTTATCATTTGATGGGAAAATTTGTATTAGTGTATTTGGATGACATTTTGATTTTTTCTCCTGATTTCAAAACTCATAAGGAACATTTACGTCAGGTCTTGCTCATCCTGCGGGAGAATAAATTATATGCGAAACTGGAAAAATGTGTGTTTGCGGTTCCAGAAATTCAATTTCTGGGGTTTCTTCTCTCCGCTTCTGGTTTTCGCATGGACCCCGAGAAGGTCCGCGCTGTGCTTGAGTGGGAGCTTCCTGAGAATCAGAAGGCGCTGATGTGTTTTTTGAGCTTTGCCAATTATTACAGGAAGTTTATTTTGAATTATTCCTCTATTGTTAAACCACTCACTGACATGACCAGAAAGGGGGTAGATTTTTCCTCCTGGTCAGTAGAGGCGCGTAAGGCTTTTTCTAATATCAAGGAGAGTTTTGCTTCCGCTCCCATCTTGGTGCAACCTGATATTTCTTTACCCTTCATAGTTGAGGTTGATGCTTCTGAGGTGGGTGTGGGGGCGGTCTTGTCTCAGGGTTCCTCTCCTGCCAAATGGCGACCGTGTGCCTTTTTCTCGAAAAAACTCTCCTCCGCAGAGAGAAATTACGATGTGGGAGATAGGGAATTGTTGGCCATCAAGTTGGCTTTTGAGGAATGGCGCCATTGGCTAGAGGGAGCCAGACACCCTATTACCGTATTTACTGACCATAAAAATCTTGCCTACTTGGAGTCAGCCAAGCGTCTGAACCCGAGACAGGCCAGATGGTCTTTGTTCTTTTCTAGGTTTAATTTTGTTGTCACGTTCCGCCCTGGAGTTAAGAATGTGAAGGCAGATGCCCTGTCACGTTGTTTTCCGGGAGGCGGGAATTTTGAAGACCCGGGTCCCATTTTGGCTGAAGGTGTGGTGGTCTCTGCTCTTTTTTCTGAATTGGACGCAGAGGTGCAGGTAGCCCAGTCAGAGGCTCCTGATCTTTGTCCTCCTGGGAGGTTGTTTGTGCCTCTCGCTTTAAGACACAAGATTTTTAAGGAACACCACGATACGGTCCTTGCTGGGCACCCGGGGGCAAGAGCCACACTGGATCTCATCGCTCGGAGATTCTGGTGGCCTGCGCTTCGTAAGTCGGTTGAGGGTTTTGTGGCAGCCTGCGAGACTTGCGCTCGTGCCAAAGTCCCTCATTCACGGCCATCAGGTCCTCTCCTTCCCTTACCCATTCCTTCCCGTCCTTGGACACATCTGTCCATGGACTTCATAACGGACCTGCCTCGTTCCTCGGGGAAGACCGTGATTTTGGTGGTGGTGGACCTTTTTAGCAAAATGGTGCATTTCATCCCTTTTCCTGGTTTGCCCAATGCTAAGACGCTGGCGCAGGCATTTATTGATCACATTGTCAAATTGCACGGTATTCCTTCAGACATAGTCTCTGATAGGGGCACGCAGTTTGTTTCCAGATTCTGGAAGGCTTTCTGTTCTCGCTTGGGGGTTCGGTTGTCATTCTCTTCTGCTTTCCACCCGCAGTCGAATGGCCAGACAGAGCGCGTCAATCAGAATCTGGAGACATATCTGCGCTGTTTTGTGGCGGAGAATCAAGAGGATTGGTGTTCTTTTTTGTCCCTTGCTGAGTTTGCTTTAAATAACCGTCGTCAGGAGTCACCATTTTTTGGTGCATATGGGTTTCATCCGCAGTTTGGGACTTTCTCGGGAGAGGGGTCTTCTAGTTTACCTGATGAGGACAGATCCTCCTCGTCTTTGTCATCTATTTGGCAAAAGATTCAGGATAATCTAAAGAGCATGAGTGAGAGATATAAGCGTGTGGCAGATAAGAGACGTGTGCTTGGTCCGGACCTGAATGTTGGTGATCTGGTGTGGTTGTCTACCAAGAATATCAAATTGAAGGTTCCCTCCTGGAAGTTGGGTCCTAGGTTTATTGGGCCTTACAAAATCCTGTCTGTCATCAATCCTGTTGCCTACCATCTTGATCTTCCTCAGACTTGGAAGATCCATAATGTTTTTCATAAGTCCTTATTGAAACCTTATGTTCAACCCATTGTACCCTCGCCTTTGCCTCCTCCTCCGATTATGGTTGATGGGAATCTTGAATTTCAGGTCTCTAGGATTGTGGATTCTCGTCTTGTCCGCGGTTCTCTTCAGTACCTTGTTCATTGGGAGGGTTATGGTCCTGAGGAGAGGATGTGGGTCCCAGTGACGGACATTAAGGCCTCTCGTCTCATCAGGGCTTTCCATAGGTCCCATCCTGAGAAGGTGGGTTCTGAGTGTCCGGAGTCCACTCGTAGAGGGAGGGGTACTGTCACAACCAGACAGCTGAGAGGCTCTAACAGAGGCCTTTCAGAACCTCCTCCTTGAGTTTTCTTTGTTGTGGTATTCAGTTCCTCATCTCGTTAACCTCTCTCAGCTGTCATGTAGTTGGACTGATTGCTTCCCTTTAAATTCCTCCCCATAATGCTTTACTGGGCGGCTTATACTTCTTCCTGGAGTGTGTGTGCATGCTGATCCTATTTCCCAGTCTGCTACTAAGTTAAGTGCTGTACATTTATCTGTTATTTTCTGTTTGCTGGATCCCAGGTGACCCTGACTCCCTCCGTGTCTGGTGTAGGGAGCCGGTGGTTGTGTCCCCTCACTATTGTAGGGTGTTCAGGTGTTATATAGTCGAGGTACGTGGATATGCAACCATCCACCTTTGGGATTTTTGCATAGGCTGAGCAGCCAGGGAAAGTGCCAGCTCTTGTGCAGGGGTCTCCCTTTTGGTTCCTTAGCTTTGGATCCAGTGAGTCATATATGCATGTTGCATTGTCTTGTTTCCTGTACACCGTCCGTGACATTACTATATTACCATCGAACTCTGATTGGGACATTGTTTGCACTATTATTATAAGTACATTGAATAGGGACATTGCTGCGACATTGACCTACGATTAGAGATCATTGTATAGGAGTGTAGCATGCGACATTCCGTATACGTGTGATGTACGTTTTTGTGTATGTTTTTTACAAATTTTAAGGGTATGTTCTTAAAGTATTAAAATACGGTTATATCATCCATCTAGTGGTTCCATCTGAGTGTGCCCCCTCACATTTATATATACCACAGCTACTGATCTGATCCAGTAAAACATTAGGGGCGAGGGTCTGCTGCTGAACTGACCATCTAAAACAATATGGGTGAGGGTCTGCTGCTGAGCTGACCCTGAAAAACATCAGGGGCGAGAGCCTTTTGCTGATTTGACCATCTAAAACATTAAGGGTGAGGGTCTGCTACTGAGCTGACCCTCTAAAACATTAGAAGCGAGGGTCTGCTGCTGATCTGAGCATCTAAAACATTAGCGGTGAGGGTCTGCTGCTGAGCTGACCCTCTAAAACATTAGGGGTGAGGGTCTGCTGCTGAGATGGCCCTCTAAAACATTAGTGGCAAGGGTCTGCTACTATTCTGACCATCTAAAACATTAGGGGTGAGGGTCTGCTGCTGAGCTCACCCTCTAAAACAATAGGGGTGAGGGCCTGCTGCTGATCTGACCATCTAAAACATTAGGGGCGAGAACCTGCTGCTGATCTGACCATCTAAAGCATTAGGGTCGAGAGACAGCTACTGATCTGACCCTGTAAAACATTAGGGGTGAGGGTCTGCTGCTGAATTGACCATCTAAAACATTAGGGGTGAGGGTCTGCTGCTGAGCTCACCATCTAAAACATTAGGGGCAAGGGCCTGCTGCTGATCTGACCATCTAAAGCATTGGTCTCTTTTATTCCAACCGCATGAGCCAATGGAACAGATAGCACGTTACCATTGTGCAACAAGACAGCTTTAAAACTTGTTTTGCTAGAGTCTATGAATAGCCTCCATTCATCGGAAACATGTGTACCATCTAACTCCATCATAAGACCATTTACATCAGTACAGAAACAGACATCGCTTTCCATTGCATAGTATGCAGCTAACTTAGTGTGTTGATGACAAATGTGTGAAGTCGTGGTGCCTCATTGTAGCAAATTCCATCCCTGAAGTCTAGAAGCTAGCAGTTGTGACTTTTCTTTAGACAGAGTTCTTACCAGATCATCTAAATCTGATTGGCTCAGCAAGTACGGCTGACCCTTCAGTTGTTCCGGATTGGGAAATACATTGTGACAATCAATATCTTCTTCTTCATCAGGATCAGAACCGTCTGTTTCAATTGCCGTTCCTGCTGTGGGAGGGGCATGCACTGGGTTCTCTTTATCGTGTGGTACTGGTTTAAGAGCAGACTCATAGTCAGGAAACATAGAAACATAGAATGTGTCGGCAGATAAGAACCATTTGGCCCATCTAGTCTGCCCAATATACTGAATACTATGGATAGCCCCTGGCCCTATCTTATATGAAGGATGGTCTTATGCCTATCCAATGCATGCTTAATCTCCTTCACTGTATTTGCAGCTACCACTTCTGCAGGAAGGCTATTCCATGCATCCACTACTCTCTCAGTAAAGTAATACTTCCTGATATTACTTTTAAAGCTTTGCCCCTCTAATTTAAAACTATGGCCTCTTGTATCAGTTTTTCTTCTTTTAAATATTCTCTCCTCTTTTACCTTGTTGATTCCCTTTATGTATTTAAAAGTTTCTATCATATCTGCTCTGTCTCGTCTTTCTTCCAAGCTATACATGTTAAGGTCCTTTAATCTTTCCTGGTAAGTTTTATCCTGCAATCCATGTACCAGTTTAGTAGCTCTTCTCTGAACTCTCTCCAAAGTATCAATATCCTTCTGGAGATATGGTCTCCAGTACTGAGCACAATACTCCAAATGAGGTCTCACTAGTGCTCTGTAGACATTGTCTGCCTACCTTTAAGTCTTCTGAAATAATGACCCCTAAATCCCTTTCCTCAGATCCTGAGGTTAGGACTGTATCACTGATTTTATATTCTGCTCTTGTTTTTTTACGCCCCAGGTGCATTATCTTGCACTTATCAACATTAAATTTTAGTTGCCAGATTTTTGACCATTCCTCTAGTTTTCCTAAATCCTAAATTCCATTTGGATACATAATTTGTGACTTGTTTCTCTTTGAATATCTGGCGATTTTAGTCATGCAAATATAACAGTCTGAATGGTGATTTTTCTGCTCATGCCAAACCATAGGCACTGCAAAAGTTATTCCTTTCCTTTTACCATTCAACCACTGTGTTGGCCCAGAGTAACACACAGTGCAACAAACATGAGGTGCCCAGCTTTTTTCTTGATCTCCAATTTCACAGTCAAAGTAATACTTATAAGCAAGACGCACTCGCTTTGTCAGATTCTTGCGCTGATCATAAGTAGTGTATTTGCAACATATGTAGCAGAAATTGTCTGGATTGTTAACACATTTGCATTTATCCATCTTAAGTTTCAAAACTGATAGCACTATAACAGATCACTTTATCAAAATCTGTCCAGCTTGCCTTATATACCTACTGCTGACATCAGCCTAAGTGCGTCCGAAAGGTCTGGACATCTCCATTGGAATATCTCCAATATAATGCATTGATATTATAACTGAATAGGCTTTGCGTGTATAACTTAAAATCTAGACATGTCAGGCAAATTCCAAGTTCATATTTGGAATCAGCGCGCTCATTTTAGTATAAATCACATGTTTTTCTCTCAGTAGCAAAATCATTGTTGTGCGGCATAATATATATTACAGCCAGATAAAACAATAGTCCTTAAAATGACTTTTGGGTCTCTAACACCTTTCAACACTAAACAATTTCTGTCCCTACACTATCTGTCCCTTCTGCTGCAGCTCTCCCTGACTAAGACTAAGCTGAACCACATGTCATCGGCTGCTATATAGCACTCAATGACGCGTTCCGGCCAGCCAATCACTGTAATGCCAGTAACCAACATGGCTACGGCATTACAGTGAGGGTCAGTACTTCCCTGCACGTTTATTGGCTTTGTATCAGCCAACAAACGTGCGGAGAGGAGACTCGAGCATCAAGTGAAAATGGTGTTCGGGATGCTCGCCCAACACTACTTGTCATCTGTTTCATTCATTGATAAGTAGTAATAGAAGGCTAAATTATCATGAGATTTTTATTTTTTTAAGTCAAACTGCTTTGAGGGGTCCTATACTTCTTAACTTCTTGGATTCCTCTAGCCTCTGAATTTAATGAAGTACCAATCTGGTCCCTCAGCTGAACTGGGGCTTCTGCATGTCTGGAA